>NW_024400244.1:0-41239 GCF_905171765.1 Bufo bufo
AACTGAAAAACACAAACACGCACCCTTACCTGTTGATTGGCACCCATACCTGTTGATTCTGCATGGATCCACACCTGACTGAAGAATGAAGGATCATGGCTGCTGCCAGGAAGAAAAACAGCAAGGGTCCATTGTGATGTCATCATCCATGGATGCTGAAGGGTTCCATTGTGACACGCTTACTGTTCCATCTATTGAAATTTTCATGGAGGCTGCCATATTGATTTTCTGGAGGCAGCCATTTTGTTTTGCAGTTAAACAGAGCTGTCATTTCAATGGATAAGAAATGCTGGGAAGGGTTAGGATTGTAGCCACAGAAGTCAGCATGATGTATTCTAGTCTCTAAACACTATTGTTTATAGCTACAATGAAATTCTGCATTAGAACCTGCTTTTGGATTCCTGGAGCAGGTAGAGCAATTGCAGAGGTGCTAAGTAAATTCAATAATAGCACAGAACTTTGATTGGACAACAGGCGCATTCTCATTCTGCCAGCTACAATAAACCATAAAAGGTATGGTATCTCATGATAGGTGTTGAGTTGCAGACGATAAACTGATCTGCACCTGCATTGCAGTGGCCAAAAAGCAAAAAACAGAAAAGGCATATTCTCCGTCGGTGGCCGCTTCTTTCCCCCAAGTTGCGACAGAGGGTAAAGAGGGGTACTCTTGGAGTTTATATGGCCATACCGTTAGAAAAAAATAAAAAGGCTTTTGCGTTCTGGGCCTGCTAATAGACGCTGGTCAGTATTCCATTTTGCACAGAAGCGCCAATTTTTCATCAAACAAATCTTTCCATAAACTGACACCTTTCTTTGACACACACAAACACGCACCCTTACCTGTTGATTGGCACCCATACCTGTTGATTCTGCATGGATCCACACCTGACTGAAGAATGAAGGATCATGGCTGCTGCCAGGAAGAAAAACAGCAAGGGTCCATTGTGATGTCATCATCCATGGATGCTGAAGGGTTCCATTGTGACACGCTTACTGTTCCATCTATTGAAATTTTCATGGAGGCTGCCATATTGATTTTCTGGAGGCAGCCATTTTGTTTTGCAGTTAAACAGAGCTGTCATTTCAATGTATAAGAAATGCTGGGAAGGGTTAGGATTGTAGCCACAGAAGTCAGCATGATGTATTCTAGTCTCTGAGCACTATTGTTTATAGCTACAATGAAATTCTGCGTCAGAACCTTCTTTCGGATTCCTGGAGCAGGTAGAGCAATTGCAGAGGTGCTAAGTACATTCCATAATAGCACAGAACTTTGATTGGACAACAGGCGCATTCTCATTCTGCCAGCTAAAAAAATCCATAAAAGGTATGGTATCTCATGATAGGTGGTGAGTTGAAGACGATAAACTAATCTGCACCTGCATTGCAGTGGCCAAAAAGCAAAAAACATAAAAGGCATAGTTCCGGCGGTGGCCGCTTCTTTCCCCCAAGTTGCGACAGAGGGTAAAGAGGGGTACTCTTGGAGTTTATATGGCCATACCGTCAGAAACAGATAAAAAGGCTTTTGTGTTCTGGGCCTGCTAATAGACGCTGGACAGTATTCCATTTTGCACAAAAGCGCCAATTTTTCCTTAAACAAATCTTTCCATAAACTGACACCTTTCTTTGACACACACAAACACGCACCCTTACCTGTTGATTGGCACCCATACCTGTTGATTCTGCATGGATCCACACCTGACTGAAGAATGAAGGATCATGGCTGCTGCCAGGAAGAAAAACAGCAAGGGTCCATTGTGATGTCATCATCCATGGATGCTGACGGGTTCCATTGTGACACGCTTACTGTTCCATCTATTGAAATTTTCATGGAGGCTGCCATATTGATTTTCTGGAGGCAGCCATTTTGTTTTGCAGTTAAACAGAGCTGTCATTTCAATGGATAAGAAATGCTGGGAAGGGTTAGGATTGTAGCCACAGAAGTCAGCATGGATGTATTCTAGTCTCTAACACTATTGTTTATAGCTACAATGAAATTCTGCATTAGAACCTGCTTTTGGATTCCTGGAGCAGGTAGAGCAATTGCAGAGGTGCTAAGTAAATTCAATAATAGCACAGAACTTTGATTGGACAACAGGCGCATTCTCATTCTGCCAGCTACAATAAACCATAAAAGGTATGGTATCTCATGATAGGTGGTGAGTTGCAGACGATAAACTGATCTGCACCTGCATTGCAGTGGCCAAAAAGCAAAAAACAGAAAAGGCATATTCTCCGTCGGTGGCCGCTTCTTTCCCCCAAGTTGCGACAGAGAATAAAGAGGGGTACTCTTGGAGTTTATATGGCCATACCGTCAGAAACAGATAAGAAGGCTTTTGTATTCTGGGCCTGCTAATAGACGCTGGACAGTATTCCATTTTGCACAAAAGCGCCAATTTTTCCTTAAACAAATCTTTCCATAAACTGACACACACAAACACGCACCCTTACCTGTTGATTGGCACCCATACCTGTTGATGTGCATGGATCCACACCTGACTGAAGAATGAAGGATCATGGCTGCTGCCAGGAAGAAAAACAGCAAGGGTCTATTGTGATGTCATCATCTATGGATGCTGAAGGGTTCCATTGTGACATGCTCAGTGTTCCATCTATTGAAATTTTCATGGAGGCTGCCATATTGATTTTCTGGAGGCAGCCATTTTGTTTTGCAGTTAAACAGAGCTGTCATTTCAATGGATAAGAAATGCTGGGAAGGGTTAGGATTGTAGCCACAGAAGTCAGCATGGATGTATTCTAGTCTCTGAGCACTATTGTTTATAGCTACAATGAAATTCTGCGTCAGAACCTTCTTTCGGATTCCTGGAGCAGGTAGAGCAATTGCAGAGGTGCTAAGTACATTCCATAATAGCACAGAACTTTGATTGGACAACAGGCGCATTCTCATTCTGCCAGCTAAAAAAATCCATAAAAGGTATGGTATCTCATGATAGGTGGTGAGTTGAAGACGATAAACTGATCTGCACCTGCATTGCAGTGGCCAAAAAGCAAAAAAAAGAAAAGGCATAGTTCCGGCGGTGGCCGCTTCTTTCCCCCAAGTTCCGACAGAGGGTAAAGAGGGGTACTCTTGGAGTTTATATGGCCATACCGTTAGAAAAAAATAAAAAGGCTTTTGCGTTCTGGGCCTGCTAATAGACGCTGGTCAGTATTCCATTTTGCACAGAAGCGCCAATTTTTCATCAAACAAATCTTTCCATAAACTGACACCTTTCTTTGACACACACAAACACGCACCCTTACCTGTTGATTGGCACCCATACCTGTTGATTCTGCATGGATCCACACCTGACTGAAGAATGAAGGATCATGGCTGCTGCCAGGAAGAAAAACAGCAAGGGTCCATTGTGATGTCATCATCCATGGATGCTGACGGGTTCCATTGTGACACGCTTACTGTTCCATCTATTGAAATTTTCATGGAGGCTGCCATATTGATTTTCTGGAGGCAGCCATTTTGTTTTGCAGTTAAACAGAGCTGTCATTTCAATGGATAAGAAATGCGGGGAAGGGTTAGGATTGTAGCCACAGAAGTCAGCATGGATGTATTCTAGTCTCTAAACACTATTGTTTATAGCTACAATGAAATTCTGCATTAGAACCTGCTTTTGGATTCCTGGAGCAGGTAGAGCAATTGCAGAGGTGCTAAGTAAATTCAATAATAGCACAGAACTTTGATTGGACAACAGGCGCATTCTCATTCTGCCAGCTACAATAAACCATAAAAGGTATGGTATCTCATGATAGGTGTTGAGTTGCAGACGATAAACTGATCTGCACCTGCATTGCAGTGGCCAAAAAGCAAAAAACAGAAAAGGCATATCTCCGTCGGTGGCCGCTTCTTTCCCCCAAGTTGCGACAGAGAATAAAGAGGGGTACTCTTGGAGTTTATATGGCCATACCGTCAGAAACAGATAAGAAGGCTTTTGTATTCTGGGCCTGCTAATAGACGCTGGACAGTATTCCATTTTGCACAAAAGCGCCAATTTTTCCTTAAACAAATCTTTCCATAAACTGACACACACAAACACGCACCCTTACCTGTTGATTGGCACCCATACCTGTTGATGTGCATGGATCCACACCTGACTGAAGAATGAAGGATCATGGCTGCTGCCAGGAAGAAAAACAGCAAGGGTCCATTGTGATGTCATCATCCATGGATGCTGAAGGGTTCCATTGTGACACGCTTACTGTTCCATCTATTGAAATTTTCATGGAGGCTGCCATATTGATTTTCTGGAGGCAGCCATTTTGTTTTGCAGTTAAACAGAGCTGTCATTTCAATGGATAAGAAATGCTGGGAAGGGTTAGGATTGTAGCCACAGAAGTCAGCATGGATGTATTCTAGTCTCTGAGCACTATTGTTTATAGCTACAATGAAATTCTGCGTCAGAACCTTCTTTCGGATTCCTGGAGCAGGTAGAGCAATTGCAGAGGTGCTAAGTACATTCCATAATAGCACAGAACTTTGATTGGACAACAGGCGCATTCTCATTCTGCCAGCTAAAAAAATCCATAAAAGGTATGGTATCTCATGATAGGTGGTGAGTTGAAGACGATAAAATAATCTGCACCTGCATTGCAGTGGCCAAAAAGCAAAAAAAAGAAAAGGCATAGTTCCGGCGGTGGCCGCTTCTTTCCCCCAAGTTCCGACAGAGGGTAAAGAGGGGTACTCTTGGAGTTTATATGGCCATACCGTCAGAAACAGATTAAAGGCTTTTGTGTTCTGGGCCTGCTTATAGACGCTGGACAGTATTCCATTTTGCACAAAAGCGCCAATTTTTCCTTAAACAAATCTTTCCATAAACTGACACCTTTCTTTGACACACACAAACACGCACCCTTACCTGTTGATTGGCACCCATACCTGTTGATTCTGCATGGATCCACACCTGACTGAAGAATGAAGGATCATGGCTGCTGCCAGGAAGAAAAACAGCAAGGGTCCATTGTGATGTCATCATCCATGGATGCTGAAGGGTTCCATTGTGACACGCTCAGTGTTCCATCTATTGAAATTTTCATGGAGGCTGCCATATTGATTTTCTGGAGGCAGCCATTTTGTTTTGCAGTTAAACAAAGCTGTCATGTCAAAGGCTAAGAAATGCTGGGAAGGGTTAGGATTGTAGCCACAGAATTCAGAATGGATGTATTCTAGTCTCTAAGCACTATTGTTTATAGCTACAATGAAATTCTGCATTAGAACCTGCTTTTGGATTCCTGGAGCAGGTAGAGCAATTGCAGAGGTGCTAAGTAAATTCAATAATAGCACAGAACTTTGATTGGACAACAGGCGCATTCTCATTCTGCCAGCTACAATAAACTATAAAAGGTATGGTATCTCATGATAGGTGTTGAGTTGCAGACGATAAATTGATCTGCACCTGCATTGCAGTGGCCAAAAAGCAAAAAACAGAAAAGGCATATTCTCCGTCGGTGGCCGCTTCTTTCCCCCAAGTTGCGACAGAGAATAAAGAGGGGTACTTTTGGAGTTTATATGGCCATACCGTCAGAAACAGATAAGAAGGCTTTTGTATTCTGGGCCTGCTAATAGACGCTGGACAGTATTCCATTTTGCACAAAAGCGCCAATTTTTCCTTAAACAAATCTTTCCATAAACTGACACCTTTCTTTGACACACACAAACACGCACCCTTACCTGTTGATTGGCACCCATACATGTTGATGTGCATGGATCCACACCTGACTGAAGAATGAAGGATCATGGCTGCTGCCAGGAAGAAAAACAGCAAGGGTCTATTGTGATGTCATCATCCATAGATGCTGAAGGGTTCCATTGTGACACGCTCAGTGTTCCATCTATTGAAATGTTCATGGAGGCTGCCATATTGATTTTCTGGAGGCAGCCATTTTGTTTTGCAGTTAAACAGAGCTGTCATTTCTATGGATAAGAAATGCTGGGAAGGGTTAGGATTTTAGGCACAGAAGTCCGCATGGATGTATTCTAGTTTCTGAGCACTATTATTTATAGCTACAATGAAATTCTGCGTTAGAACCTGCTTTTGTATTCCTGGAGCAGGTAGAGCAATTGCAGAGGTGCTAAGTACATTCCATAATAGCACAGAACTTTGATTGGACAACAGGCGCATTCTCATTCTGCCAGCTACAATAATCCATAAAAGGTATGGTATCTCATGATAGGTGGTGAGTTGCAGATGATAAACTGATCTGCATGTCATGGTCTTACCTTCTTGCTGTTCTCCTTCGTTTGACATGTGCTGGCGGCCATCTTGGTTTCTGGGTTTCTTGTAGCCTTCCACCCTGCGGCTCCTCCTTCCCACTGGGAGGAGCTGGATGCCTAGCTCATATATATAGGAGGTCTGTGGCTTCAGTTCCTTGCTTGGTCCTCTTGTGTTCACATGCTTCCAAGACTGCTGCTGCTTCTGGTTCCTGATCCTGGCTTCGTCTGACTACCCTGCTGGTTCCTGATCCTGGCTTCGTCTGACTACCCTGCTGGTTCCTGATCCTGGCTTCGTCTGACTACCCTTCTGGTTCCTGACCTCTGGCTTCGCAAAGACTCTGCTCGGTTTCACCATCCGTTTGGACTTTTGCTTTACAGCTTTATTTTCAATAAAGCCTTCTTATTTTCTCTTATCTCTTGTTGTACGTCTGGTTCATGGTTCCGTGACATTAGGACCAAGCCATGAATTCTGACGGTACAGGGCCATCCTCACTACCCACGCTGGTTGCCAGACTTGATCAGCAGGATCACCTGTTGGGTCGGTTCGCTGTGGCGTTGCAAACCCTGCTTGAACGCACGGCTCATTTCGCTCCCGTTGCCGATGGGTCGGTTGTCGCTCCTGGGCTCGCTCCTACTGCCGCTCCGGTTGTTGCGCCAGAGTCTACCCCGACACCTGTTGTTGTGCCTGCGGTGTTTCGGGGTATGACCGGTTCTGCCCCTCTTCCACAGCGCTTTGGGGGAGAGCCAACTCAGTGCCGAGGTTTCCTTAACCAGGTGGGCATTTATTTTGAGTTGCTGCCACATGCCTTTCCCACTGAGAGATCAAAGGTGGGCTTCTTGATCTCGCTGCTCTCGGACAAGGCCTTGGCCTGGGCCAGCCCTTTATGGGAGAACAACAATCCGGTGGTTGCCGAGTTTTCCGGTTTTGTTGCTTCTCTTCGGAAGGTATTCGATGTGCCGGCTCGTGCTGCCTCTGCTGCGAAGCTCCTTATGTCCATCAGACAGGGTTCACGATCCGTAGCTGAATACGCCATTGAGTTTCGTACCCTGGCAGCAGAGGTGGGCTGGAATAATGAGGCTCTGGTCGCTGCTTTCTCTCATGGTCTCTCGGATGCCTTGAAGGATGAGGTTGCAGCTAAGGACCTACCAGTTGAGCTCGAGTCTCTTATTTCTTTCCTGATTTTGATTGACACCAGACTCAGGGAGAGACCTTCCTTTAAGGAGAACCTGCGGAGGTCTTCTAACAGATTGGTGCCTACGTTTGCTGTCCCACCCGTGCCTCCCTCTCCTCCCACGCCTCCTGGGGATGACTTGTCTGGGGGTGAACCCATGCAGCTGGGGTTTGCTCGCCTGTCCGAGGGGGAGAGGGCACTCCGGAGACGCGAGGGCCGATGCATGTACTGTGGTCTCGGTGGGCATTTTCGGTTGGCATGTCCGAACCGTCCGGGAAAACGCTCGTACCTGAGATCCTGTCGGGGGCAGATCTTGGGTGGAGTCTCCTCGTCCCCGGTTTCCCGTGTTGACAAACCACTGATCACTGTTGTCCTCTCCTGGGTCGGGGGCTCGGTGACGACCCAGGCGTTGGTGGACTCTGGTGCTGGTGGTTTGTTCATTGATAGTGTGTTCGCTGCCGCCAATTCCATTCCTCTGCAGGCTCGAGGTTCCCCACTGGCTCTTGAGGCGATAGACGGCAGACCCCTTCTGCCGCCACACGTGACTCATGAGACCCTTCCAGTGGGGATAGCCATTGGTGCCGTTCACAGAGAGTCGGTCTGCCTCCAGGTTATTTCGTCTCCACACTACTCGGTGGTCTTGGGGTACCCCTGGCTCCAGAAGCATAATCCGACTTTCGATTGGAGATCGGTCGAGATCCTCTCGTGGTCACCGCAGTGTGGGGCTAGTTGCATCCATGGGTCTGTCAAGTTGCTGTGTACTTCCTCGGACTCTCTGTTGCCTCCTGAATACGAGGAGTACCGGGATGTATTCGATAAGGTGCGCGCGGTTGCCCTACCTCCGCACCGCCCATACGATTGTGCCATAGAGTTACAATCTGGTGCCGTTCCTCCTCGTGGCAAAGTCTATCCACTGTCGGTAGCGGAGAATGAGGCCATGGAGGAGTACGTGAGGGAGGCGCTTTCACGCGGACACATTCGCAAATCTTCGTCCCCGGCAGGGGCTGGATTTTTCTTTGTGAAAAAGAAGGGCGGTGAGTTGAGGCCTTGCATCGATTACAGGGGTCTCAATCGCATCACGATCAAGAACGCTTACCCGATACCCTTGATTTCCGAGCTGTTCGATCGCCTTAAAGGGGCCACGGTCTTTACCAAACTCGACCTGAGGGCGGCATATAACCTGGTAAGGATCAAGGCGGGCGATGAGTGGAAGACCGCGTTTAACACCAGGACCGGTCATTATGAATCCTTGGTTATGCCCTTTGGGTTGTGCAATGCGCCCGCAGTCTTTCAGGAATTCATCAACGATGTTTTCCGTGACCTGTTGCAGCAGTGTGTGGTGGTCTATTTGGATGACATCTTGGTATATTCTGAATCCATGGAGGCCCACATTCTGGATGTCAGACGAGTGTTGCAACGGTTACGAGAGAACAAGCTGTTCGGTAAGCTTGAGAAATGCGAATTTCACCGATCCCAGGTAACCTTCTTAGGTTACATCATTTCCGCTGAGGGGTTCTCCATGGATCCTGAGAAGGTTTCGGCTGTCTTACAGTGGCCCCAGCCCAGTGGTCTTCGTTCCCTGCAGCGCTTTTTGGGCTTCGCCAATTATTATCGGAAGTTCATCAGGGACTTTTCCATGCTGGCCAAGCCTCTCACGGATCTGACCAGGAAGGGCAGTAATTCCCAGGTCTGGCCGCTCGAGGCCATCCGAGCTTTTGAGGCCCTAAAGTCCGCCTTTGTGTCGGCTCCGATTCTGTCGCATCCCAACCCTGGGTTGCCCTTTGTCTTCGA
Source organism: Bufo bufo (assembly GCF_905171765.1). NCBI lineage: Eukaryota > Metazoa > Chordata > Amphibia > Anura > Bufonidae > Bufo > Bufo bufo. Next base: position 9,184 of record NW_024400244.1, read on the forward strand.
GGTGGACGCGTCTGAGACGGGAGTAGGCGCCCTTCTGTCTCAGCGTAGAACACCAGAGGGTCCTCTGCTTCCTTGTGGGTTTTACTCCCGGAAACTGTCTTCCGCGGAGTGCAACTATCAGATTGGTGACAGGGAGTTATTGGCCATCGTGCAGGCCCTTAAAGAATGGAGGCACTTGCTCGAGGGTTCGGTGGTTCCGGTTCTCATCCTGACGGACCACAAGAATCTGACCTACCTTTCTGAGGCCAAGAGATTGACACCACGTCAGGCCAGATGGGCTCTGTTCTTGTCACGTTTTAATTACGTGGTCTCCTACCTACCCGGTTCCAAGAACATCAGGGCAGATGCCTTATCACGGCAGTACTCCGAGCTGTCCAGGGAGGAGTCGATTCCGACTTCGGTCATACCTCCGAATCAGATCCTGGCCGCCATTCGCACCAGCCTGACCTCTCCCCTGGGTGAGCAGATTTTGGCGGCTCAATCTGGTGCTCCCTCTGGGAGACCCAACGGCAGATGTTTTGTGCCTGAGGAGTTGCGCACTCGGTTGTTGCGAACCTACCATAACTCCAAGACCGCGGGGCATCCTGGAAAGAATCTGCTGTCCTGGGCTGTTTCACGTCTGTTCTGGTGGCCTTCCCTACGTTCCGACATCGCCGCATATGTAGCGGCATGCTCCGTTTGTGCCCAGAGTAAGTCCCCTCGGCACCTTCCGTTGGGCCTTCTGCAACCCATAGCCACCGGGGAGCGCCCATGGTCACACCTGGGGATGGATTTCATTGTGGACCTCCCTGCATCCCGAGGCCATACGGTCATTCTCATGATTGTGGATCGGTTTTCCAAGATGTGCCACTGTGTTCCTCTCAAGAAGTTACCCTCTGCACAAGAGTTGGCCACGATTTTTGCCAGGGAGGTCTTCCGGTTGCACGGTTTGCCCAAGGAGATTGTGTCGGATCGGGGGAGTCAGTTTGTGTCCAGGTTCTGGCGCGCCTTTTGCTCCCAGTTGGGGATTCATCTCTCCTTCTCCTCGGCCTACCACCCTCAGTCCAATGGGGCCGCAGAACGATCCAATCAGGCCTTGGAGCAATTCCTTCGTTGCTATGTCTCCGATCACCAAGACAATTGGGTTGACCTCCTGCCTTGGGCTGAGTTTGCCAGGAACACGGCGGTGAACTCTTCCTCTGGGACGTCTCCCTTCATGGCCAATTATGGGTTCCAACCTGCCGTGTTACCGGAGGTATTCTCTCCCCAGGATATTCCGGCTGTGGAGGATCACCTTTCCGTCCTACGTGCTTCTTGGGTACAGATCCAGAAGTCCCTTGAGGTCTCTGCGCAGCGCCAGAGACTCCAGGCTGATCGCAGACGAGCGCCTGCTCCTTCCTACCAGGTCGGAGACCGTGTATGGTTGTCCACCCGCAACCTCAACCTTCGAGTGCCCACTCCCAAGCTGGCGCCTCGCTTTGTTGGTCCCTTCCGAGTGCTTCGCAGGGTAAACCCGGTAGCCTATGCCCTTGCGCTTCCTCCTGGCATGCGGATCTCCAACGTGTTTCATGTCTCCCTGTTGAAGCCACTGGTGTGTAATCGTTTCACTTCCTCGGTTCCTCGGCCTCGTCCGGTCCAAGTGGGCAATCGTGAGGAATATGAGGTGAGCAATATCCTGGACTCACGCCTGGTCCGCGGTCGGTTGCAGTTTTTGGTCCATTGGCGTGGTTATGGTCCAGAGGAGCGTTCCTGGGTTCCCTCCGCAGATGTCCATGCTCCTGCCTTGCTCCGAGCCTTCCACGCACGCTTCCCTCAGAAACCGTTTTGTGCTCCGCGGAGGAGGGGCCCTTGAGGGGGAGGTACTGTCATGGTCTTACCTTCTTGCTGTTCTCCTTCGTTTGACATGTGCTGGCGGCCATCTTGGTTTCTGGGTTTCTTGTAGCCTTCCACCCTGCGGCTCCTCCTTCCCACTGGGAGGAGCTGGATGCCTAGCTCATATATATAGGAGGTCTGTGGCTTCAGTTCCTTGCTTGGTCCTCTTGTGTTCACATGCTTCCAAGACTGCTGCTGCTTCTGGTTCCTGATCCTGGCTTCGTCTGACTACCCTGCTGGTTCCTGATCCTGGCTTCGTCTGACTACCCTGCTGGTTTCTGATCCTGGCTTCGTCTGACTACCCTTCTGGTTCCTGACCTCTGGCTTCGCAAAGACTCTGCTCGGTTTCACCATCCATTTGGACTTTTGCTTTACAGCTTTATTTTCAATAAAGCCTTCTTATTTTCTCTTATCTCTTGTTGTACGTCTGGTTCATGGTTCCGTGACACTGCACCTGCATTGCAGTGGCCAAAAAGCAAAAACCAGAAAAGGCATAGCTCCGTGGGTGGCCACTTCTTTCCCCCAAGTTGTGACACAGGGTAAAGAGGGGTACTCTTGGAGTTTATATGGCCATACCGTTAGAAAAAAATAAAAAATAAAAAGGCTTTTGCGTTCTGGGCCTGCTAATAGACGCTGGTCAGTATTCCATTTTGCACAGAAGCGCCAATTTTTCATCAAACAAATCTTTCCATAAACTGACACCTTTGTTTGACACACACAAAAACGCACCCTTACCTGTTGATTGGCACCCATACCTGTTGATGTGTATGGATCCACACCTGACTGAAGAATGAAGGATCATGGCTGCTGCCAGGAAGAAAAACAGCAAGGGTCCATTGTGATGTCATCATCCATGGATGCTGAAGGGTTCTATTGTGACACGCTTACTGTTCCATCTATTGAAATTTTCATGGAGGCTGCCATATTGATTTTCTGGAGGCAGCCATTTTGTTTTGCAGTTAAACAGAGCTGTCATTTCAATGGATAAGAAATGCGGGGAAGGGTTATGATTGTAGCCACAGAAGTCAGCATGGATGTATTCTAGTCTCTAAACACTATTGTTTATAGGTACAATGAAATTCTGCATTAGAACCTGCTTTTGGATTCCTGGAGCAGGTAGAGCAATTGCAGAGGTGCTAAGTAAATTCAATAATAGCACAGAACTTTGATTGGACAACAGGCGCATTCTCATTCTGCCAGCTACAATAAACTATAAAAGGTATGGTATCTCATGATAGGTGTTGAGTTGCAGACGATAAATTGATCTGCACCTGCATTGCAGTGGCCAAAAAGAAAAAAACAGAAAAGGCATATTCTCCGTCGGTGGCCGCTTCTTTCCCCCAAGTTGCGACAGAGAATAAAGAGGGGTACTCTTGGAGTTTATATGGCCATACCGTCAGAAACAGATAAGAAGGCTTTTGTATTCTGGGCCTGCTAATAGACGCTGGACAGTATTCCATTTTGCACAAAAGCGCCAATTTTTCCTTAAACAAATCTTTCCATAAACTGACACCTTTCTTTGACACACACAAACACGCACCCTTACCTGTTGATTGGCACCCATACATGTTGATGTGCATGGATCCACACCTGACTGAAGAATGAAGGATCATGGCTGCTGCCAGGAAGAAAAACAGCAAGGGTCTATTGTGATGTCATCATCTATAGATGCTGAAGGGTTCCATTGTGACATGCTCAGTGTTCCATCTATTGAAATTTTCATGGAGGCTGCCATATTGATTTTCTGGAGGCAGCCATTTTGTTTTGCAGTTAAACAGAGCTGTCATTTCAATGGATAAGAAATGCTGGGAAGGGTTAGGATTGTAGCCACAGAAGTCAGCATGGATGTATTCTAGTCTCTGAGCACTATTGTTTATAGCTACAATGAAATTCTGCGTCAGAACCTTCTTTCGGATTCCTGGAGCAGGTAGAGCAATTGCAGAGGTGCTAAGTACATTCCATAATAGCACAGAACTTTGATTGGACAACAGGCGCATTCTCATTCTGCCAGCTACAATAATCCATAAAAGGTATGGTATCTCATGATAGGTGGTGAGTTGCAGATGATAAACCGATCTGCACCTGCATTGCAGTGGCCAAAAAGCAAAAACCAGAAAAGGCATAGCTCCGTGGGTGGCCGCTTCTTTCCCCCAAGTTGCGACACAGGGTAAAGAGGGGTACTCTTGGAGTTTATATGGCCATACCGTTAGAAAAAAATAAAAAGGCTTTTGCGTTCTGGGCCTGCTAATAGACGCTGGTCAGTATTCCATTTTGCACAGAAGCGCCAATTTTTCATCAAACAAATCTTTCCATAAACTGACACCTTTGTTTGACACACACAAAAACGCACCCTTACCTGTTGATTGGCACCCATACCTGTTGATGTGCATGGATCCACACCTGACTGAAGAATGAAGGATCATGGCTGCTGCCAGGAAGAAAAACAGCAAGGGTCCATTGTGATGTCATCATCCATGGATGCTGAAGGGTTCCATTGTGACACGCTTACTGTTCCATCTATTGAAATTTTCATGGAGGCTGCCATATTGATTTTCTGGAGGCAGCCATTTTGTTTTGCAGTTAAACAGAGCTGTCATTTCAATGGATAAGAAATGCGGGGAAGGGTTAGGATTGTAGCCACAGAAGTCAGCATGGATGTATTCTAGTCTCTAAACACTATTGTTTATAGCTACAATGAAATTCTGCATTAGAACCTGCTTTTGGATTCCTGGAGCAGGTAGAGCAATTGCAGAGGTGCTAAGTAAATTCAATAATAGCACAGAACTTTGATTGGACAACAGGCGCATTCTCATTCTGCCAGCTACAATAAATCATAAAAGGTATGGTATCTCATGATAGGTGGTGAGTTGCAGACGATAAAATGATCTGCACCTGCATTGCAGTGGCCAAAAAGCAAAAAACAGAAAAGGCATAGTCTCCGGCGGTGGCCGCTTCTTTCCCCCAAGTTGCGACAGAGGATAAAGAGGGGTACTCTTGGAGTTTATATGGCCATACCGTCAGAAACAGATAAGAAGGCTTTTGTATTCTGGGCCTGCTAATAGACGCTGGACAGTATTCCATTTTGCACAAAAGCGCCAATTTTTCCTTAAACAAATCTTTCCATAAACTGACACCTTTCTTTGACACACACAAACACGCACCCTTACCTGTTGATTGGCACCCATACATGTTGATGTGCATGGATCCACACCTGACTGAAGAATGAAGGATCATGGCTGCTGCCAGGAAGAAAAACAGCAAGGGTCTATTGTGATGTCATCATCCATAGATGCTGAAGGGTTCCATTGTGACACGCTCAGTGTTCCATCTATTGAAATGTTCATGGAGGCTGCCATATTGATTTTCTGGAGGCAGCCATTTTGTTTTGCAGTTAAACAGAGCTGTCATTTCTATAGATAAGAAATGCTGGGAAGGGTTAGGATTTTAGGCACAGAAGTCCGCATGGATGTATTCTAGTTTCTGAGCACTATTATTTATAGCTACAATGAAATTCTGCGTTAGAACCTGCTTTCGGATTCCTGGAGCAGGTAGAGCAATTGCAGAGGTGCTAAGTACATTCCATAATAGCACAGAACTTTGATTGGACAACAGGCGCATTCTCATTCTGCCAGCTAAAAAAATCCATAAAAGGTATGGTATCTCATGATAGGTGGTGAGTTGAAGACGATAAAATGATCTGCACCTGCATTGTAGTGGCCAAAAAGCAAAAAAAAGAAAAGGCATAGCTCCAGCGGTGGCCACTTCTTTCCCCCAAGTTGCGACATAGGGTAAAGAGGGGTACTCTTGGAGTTTATATGGCCATACCGTCAGAAACAGATTAGAAGGCTTTTGTGTTCTGGGCCTGCTTATAGACGCTGGACAGTATTCCATTTTGCACAAAAGCGCCAATTTTTCCTTAAACAAATCTTTCCATAAACTGACACCTTTCTTTTTTTTTTGTCAAATCTTTATTTAGATTTTTTAAAGCTCATACAAATCAAATGTTATGACTTTTGTATACAAATACAAACAACAGTAAATGAACATAGAATATCAATACTCCATATCTTAAATTGTCACACTTGGTCACGTATTGTTTCTTACAATTGCGATCCTGTTCTTTCCCTTATAAGAATGAATGACACAGTCTTTGGTTTTATAACGTGGTCCTCTTTAGCATCCTCCAATGTCACCACTATAGAAGCTGCAGCCAGCCTTCATCCGCATCCCTTCCTACCATTACCTGCATCTAAATTTTGAGCTAGGAACCATCTTATGTAAGTGTGATATATACATTAATGGTTACATATTAATCCCACTCTCATATAATCAGTCACACATATTAAACACTCGCTCTGTTGGTAAACTCTTTATACCACTCAGACCATTTGTCCCAAGTTAGTAAAAATCTGTCATGGGATAATGTCTCCCAACTCGTGAGCTCTTCAAGCTGATAGATCTCCTGTACTTTAAACACCCATTCCCTCAAACTAGGAATCTGCTTGGATAGCCAATATTTCGGTATAAGAAGCTTCGCTGCAGCTATCAATAGCGCTGGCAATGAGTTATTGGTCAGCTTGTAGTGGTTATTTGGTAAGTTGAGAAGTACTACTTGTGGTGTAAGAGGTGCTTTTATCTCACAGATCTTTTGGATTTCCTTTGATAATAAATCCCAATATCTAGTGATTTGCGGGCATGTCCACCATATATGATGCATATTGCCTTCAGCCCCCCCACATCTCCAGCAGTCGGCAGGTACCTCAGGTGTGATAGAATGTAATTTATCCGGTGTTTTGTACCATCTCGTTACTATCTTAAAGGCATTTTCTTGAATCTTAATGCACCTGGAGTAACCATGTAAGTGTGAAAGTACTCTTCCCACTGCGCTATCCTCTAGTGATTGCCCAATCTCTTCTTCCCATTTACAATAAATGGTGGTCTGAGATCTGCTCCTATCTCTAGGATTTTATTATATATACATGAGACAGTACCTTTCATACCTGTCGGTTGATTACATAACGTGTCGTACCAGGAAGGGACATAATCGCTCGTAGTGTACCTTAAATACTGAGAGCATATTTTGTTAAATTGTGAGTATTGGGTTGAAGCCCAAGGAATACGTTTGAACCTGTCTTTTAGACTATGAATAGGTGGGACCTTTCTATTTTGTAGTATGTCTCCAACCGCTACATCTCCCATAGCTGCCCATATACCCATATCATCTAGAAAATCTACCTGTAACAGATAGGGGAGATAGCCGATAGGCGTGAAAGGTGATAATTTCTTAAAGGAATGTATATGTCTCGCTAGCTTAAACCAGTTGTCATAAACTCCTCGCAGGGAACTGGGTATATTATCTCTACTGGAGGGCTTTCTATTCGTGTCCCATAGTAGTGCTAAATTCCTCTGCCCTAGTATCTTCCTAGCAATTTGGCACCCTAGTTTAGTAACTCGGGAATTTGCTATTTCTGAATGTAGTCTCACCTGAATAGCTCCATAATATCCACTAATATCAGGTAATCCAAACCCTCCTCTGTGTTTTGGTAGGGTTAGTCTCTTATATGCTAATCTGGGTTTAGTCTGATTCCATACAAAGTTGGAAAAGGTCTTTCTCACCTGGTTCAGATAGTGCAGTGGTAAAGGTACAGGCACCGTCTGCATCAGGTATAAGAATTTGGGAAGTATGTACGTTTTCAACACGTTTTTCCTTCCCAACCATGTCAAAAAGGGAATTTTCAGCTCTTTTAACTGAGTTTTAATATCTGTTAGTAGTTTGGGATAGTTTTGTAAAAATAGCTGGTCAGGATCCCTAGTTATGCAGACTCCTAAGTAAGTTAAATTGTCTTCTTGCCATTGGAAGGGATACTTGTTCTTAAGAAGGGCTATAGTAGTTTGAGAAGTGTTGACCCCCAGTGCAACACATTTTGATAAATTAATTTTAAAATTGGATAAATCTCCAAATTCATCTAATTGTCTCAATAGTGCTGGGAACGCTTCCAATGGTTTGGGGAGCAGCAGAAGCATATGGTCCGCGAATGCTGCTACTTTGTGAATCTGTGGGCCTATCTTGAGTCCTTGAATTCCGTCATCCTGTCTAATGGCCTGAATAAAGGTCTCCAGACACAAAATGAATAGGGTTGGTGATAAAGGGCAGCCTTGACGGGTTCCATTTTTAATTTCAAAGTAAGAAGTAAGGTTACCATTTACCCTTATCCTTGCCGTGGGCGAGGAGTACAGAGACAGCACAGCGGTTACAAACTGAGTAGGAAAGCCATACCTAAGCAAAGTAGCTTCCATAAACTGCCAGTCTACTCTATCGAAAGCCTTTTCGGCATCTGTACTCAGGAATGTGAGTCCCTCTCCTCTAGACATAGCATACTGTTGAGCCTGTATTACCCGAAATGTGCTGTCCCTGCACTCCCCACCTCTTACAAACCCCGATTGCTCAGGCGAGATTAAATTAATGAGCCAGGGCGCGACCCTGTGAGCTAGTATTTTGGCCCATAGTTTGATATCTGCATTAAGCAGTGATATTGGCCTATAACTAGCCGGTACTTCCGGGTCTTTACCCGGTTTGGGCAGCACTGTAATATGGGCTTCTAGTGATTGTTTGGGCAAAGGCACTCCTTGTAACAGTGCATTAAAAAGAGATACCAAATGAGGGCCTAGTGTAGGGAAAAATTTTCTATAATAGGCGACCGTTAAGCCATCTGGTCCTGGGCTTTTGCCTTTAGGAATACTTTTTAGGACTTTCTCTATCTCCTTAATAGTTACAGGGGCTGTCAATGATTCAATATCCCCCCCTGATAGTTCCGGTAGGTTGAGGTTTTTTAAGTAAGCCTTTATCCTATCCCTTCTTGCCTGGTATTCCTCTGTAGGTTCATTTTTCCTTATGTTATATAGTTCATGATAATATGTTACAAATACCTCAGAGATATCCTCCTTTTTTGTGGCCAATGAACCATCTGTTTTTCTCATTTGTTTGATAAACGCCTGCTCTGTTCGCTTTTTAATCATTGCCGAAAGGATTTTGCTCCCTCTGTTCCCGTGTATATAATGCTTTTGTTTAACCCTTAAATATGCTTTTGCGGACTTAACATTAAGGAGCGTTTTCAATTCTTGCCTAAGAGTGACTAGTGATTCAAAATCCTTCACTGCTAGAGATTTTTTATGTATCCTCTCCAGTTGAGAAATCCTCACAAGCAATTCTGTCAGCCTTTTTGTGCGTTCCCTTTTGAGATGTGACCCTAAAGCTATGAATTCACCTCTTATAACCGCCTTATGCGCTTCCCATACTATAGTTGGCGATGTGTCTGAGGCCTTATTTATATCAAAATATTCTTTTAGTTTCTTAGATATACCCTCTACATGTTTTTGTGTGTCCAGTAACGTGTGGTTTAGTCTCCACAACCACTCTTTCCCAGATATCTCTGGAAACATAATGGTGCTATACATCATGGCGTGGTCTGAAGTTGTTATACTATCGATTTCAGCTGACTTGACTAATGTTAAATATTGTTCTGGGATTAGAAGGTAGTCTAGTCTCTCATATGACTTGTGTGGGTTTGAATAGAAGGTATAATCCCTTCTATCCCCATGAATTGATCTCCACACATCAATTACATGGAGGTCTCTCAGACGTGTTTTCAGGGATTTAAGCGCTTTGAAGGAGATAGCTGATCTCTGGGTTGAGGAATCTAATAAAGGATTTAACGTTAAATTAAAATCGCCACCTATTAGCAATCTTCCAGTAGAGAATGCGGATATCTTGTCTAAAGTCTCCATCAGCCAACACACTGGTTTAACATTTGGGGCATATAAATTACACAGAGTGTGTTTTGTGTGACCTATCTCACAATTTACTAGTAAAAACCTGCCTTCTGGGTCAACTAGCTGGGAATGAAAGGTGAAAGGTATCCCTCTCTTCACCCCAATACTAACCCCTTTAGAGGCTGATCTATCTGAACAGGCATGAAACCAGTTGTGGAATGAGGTATTGCCCAAATTGGGCACATTTCGAGGTGTAAAGTGAGTTTCCTGCAGCATTATTATGTCTATCGTTGCTTTCTTTATTGTACTAAATATACGGCTCCTTTTGACAGGGCCTATACAACCGTGGACATTAAAGGTTGCTATTTTAAGTGTCAATGGCGCCATCTATGTGTCATGTTGGGAGCAGCACATGTGTTGTAAGACCAAGGTGACCAGACCAGGAGGTTAAACATTAATAACAAATGGAGTGTAAACCAACATTTAACCAAATAGGAACCACATGAACTAACAGACGACTGCATTATCTGTATATAATTCCCTTTGGCCGGTAAGGGTGGTGGGGGGGTGATCAGTTTGTTAACAGTACACCCTGATCGGCCTAGATCCTTCTCAGCCCACCAAGGTGGTTACTATCAGCGTCTAAACACCCATTTGTAATCTATAAATCCAATATTAAATTGGTTTGAATTCAAACTGTACAAGAATTCCCTTTGCTTAACTGCTTAGGAACCTCTTTTTTAGCCTTAGAAGGAACTTTAAACCTATTACAAGGTAAAATACAAAGTAAATACAAATATAGAGTAAATTATGCCCAAAATAAAGATGTTATATATAATATGAGATAATATTAACTTGTCAGACTGTATTTAGGCACGTGGAAGATTGGCATATAATCTTATCAGGTAAACCCTTTCCACCTTATATCGGGAATTCAAATGTCCGTTGCTCTGTTCGCCGCTTTCTTATTCCGACCCATCCTCTGCTGCTTCGGTTTAGCCCAAGGTGTGACTTTTGGCAACGGTGGCAGATCTTCCTCAAAAGCAACCGGCATCCATGATGGAATTTCAACCGGGGTTATGTCCGTCATTTCCCAAAACGGTTTCAAATCTTCTGGTGTGCGTATAGTGAAGCGACGATTCCCTGCTGAGACCAGAAGGCCAAAGGGAAACAGCCACCTATAAGGAATCTTTGCAGAGCGTAGTGTGTCAGTCAGTGGTTTTAATAGCCTTCTCTTTTGAAGTGTAGAGGTTGCTAGATCTTGGTAAATTTGCACATTCTTGTCTTGTACTGAAATCTCCTTTTTCTCTCTTGCCTTTTGCAGAATGTCTTCTGTGTCTCTGTAACTCAACAATCCGCATATTATATCTCTGGAATTTTCAGATGGCCCTGGTTTGGGTCTGAGTGCCCTGTGTACCCTCTCAATTGTGATGCCTTTAGCTCTATCTGGGCCCAGCAGGTATATGAAAAGTGAGTCCATCACTGCAAATAGATCTTCGCTAGTCTCAGCTTCAGGAAACCCTCTGATTCTTATATTGCGTCTTCTATTTCTGTTTTCCTGATCTTCCATTTGAAGCAGCAAGCTATTCATGGCTCTGGTATGTGAGCCTAACGAGTTTTTAACTGCTGTGTTGAAAGTGATTATAGCATCTTGTGTTTGCTCTAGCGCCTCCACTCTGTCCCCAATATGGTGGACCTCTGCTTTTATAGTGGACAAGTCGGCTGCTATCGGAGCTAAAGCCCTTTGCAGGGCACATTCTAGAAAGTCCCTAGTTAGAGCTGTCGGGTCTTCCCCCGTATGTATTTTGCTCACCTCCATTAGAGCTTCACACATCGCTGCATCACTAGCGTCATCTGCTCCTTCTTCCTCCTCTCCTCGTTTCGGCGCCATTTTGCCAGGTCGTGAGTTTGTCTGAGGTGCCGGCTTCTGTAAGTATTTGTCCATGTCGGACTGCTGTGGGGAATCCCTCTTTTGCTCCGCTAAGGTTCTGATCGAATCCTTGGATTGAATCTTCATTCCACAAGACGGGTGGTGCTTAAACTGGTGCTGAGAATCTAGTGGCAGGAGCTCTGGTCTCAAGCTGCCGCCATCGAGCTCGGTCAGGCCACGCCCCCAACTGACACCTTTCTTTGACACACACAAACACGCACCCTTACCTGTTGATTGGCACCCATACCTGTTGATGTGCATGGATTTACACCTGACTGAAGAATGAAGGATCATGGCTGCTGCCAGGAAGAAAAACAGCAAGGGTCTATTGTGATGTCATCATCTATGGATGCTGAAGGGTTCCATTGTGACATGCTCAGTGTTCCATCTATTGAAATTTTCATGGAGGCTGCCATATTGATTTTCTGGAGGCAGCCATTTTGTTTTGCAGTTAAACAGAGCTGTCATTTCAATGGATAAGAAATGCTGAGAAGGGTTAGGATTGTAGCCACAGAAGTCAGCATGGATGTATTGTAGTCTCTGAGCACTATTGTTTATAGCTACAATGAAATTCTGCGTCAGAACCTTCTTTCGGATTCCTGGAGCAGGTAGAGCAATTGCAGAGGTGCTAAGTACATTCCATAATAGCACAGAACTTTGATTGGACAACAGGCGCATTCTCATTCTGCCAGCTAAAACAAATCCATAAAAGGTATGGTATCTCATGATAGGTGGTGAGTTGAAGACGATAAAATGATCTGCACCTGCATTGCAGTGGCCAAAAAGCAAAAAAAAGAAAAGGCATAGTTCCGGCGGTGGCCGCTTCTTTCCCCCAAGTTGCGACAGAGGGTAAAGAGGGGTACTCTTGGAGTTTATATGGCCATACCGTCAGAAACAGATTAGAAGGCTTTTGTGTTCTGGGTCTGCTTATAGACGCTGGACAGTATTCCATTTTGCACAAAAGCACCAATTTTTCCTTAAACAAATCTTTCCATAAACTGACACCTTTGTTAGACACACACAAACATGCACACTTACCTGTTGATTGGCACCCATACCTGTTGATGTGCATGGATCCACACCTGACTGAAGAATGAAGGATCATGGCTGCTGCCAGGAAGAAAAACAGCAAGGGTCTATTGTGATGTCATCATCTATGGATGCTGAAGGGTTCCATTGTGACACGCTCAGTGTTCCATCTATTGAAATTTTCATGGAGGCTGCCATATTGATTTTCTCGAGGCAGCCATTTTGTTTTGCAGTTAAACAGAGCTGTCATTTCAATGGATAAGAAATGCGGGGAAGGGTTAGGATTGTAGCCACAGAAGTCAGCATGGATGTATTCTAGTCTCTAAACACTATTGTTTATAGCTACAATGAAATTCTGCATTAGAACCTGCTTTTGGATTCCTGGAGCAGGTAGAGCATTTGCAGAGGTGCTAAGTAAATTCAATGATAGCACAGATCTTTGATTGGACAACAGGCGCATTCTCATTCTGCCAGCTACAATAAACCATAAAAGGTATGGTATCTCATGATAGGTGTTGAGTTGCAGACGATAAACTGATCTGCACCTGCATTGCAGTGGCCAAAAAGCAAAAAACAGAAAAGGCATATTCTCCGTCTGTGGCCGCTTCTTTCCCCCAAGTTGCGACAGAGAATAAAGAGGGGTACTCTTGGAGTTTATATGGCCATACCGTCAGAAACAGATAAGAAGGCTTTTGTATTCTGGGCCTGCTAATAGACGCTGGACAGTATTCCATTTTGCACAAAAGCACCAATTTTTCCTTAAACAAATCTTTGTCACGGCTGAGGATGGGGGAAATCCTCAGCCGTGTGCAGCCAGGTGATGGTATGGCTGCTTGACCAAGAAGACAGGATTAGGGAGCAGGTCACCTCCTAAAAGCATCCCTAACCTGACCCTGGCTCCTAGCTACATGAGCCAACCTTGATGGTAGGAGGGCTCATGCTCTGGAACCTAGATTTACCTGCTAGCCCTCAAGATGGCCCTAAGCTAGGAGCTGAGTAAGACAACCCACTCCTCCTAGGCACGGAGGAGCAGGAGTCTCAACGGCCAAGCTGTTGGGAAAAAGGGGAAACATAAACAGACTAATGGAAATGGCAGGTGAACTCAGTAGCTCAACCAACCTGCCACAGCCTTGCTGACTGGATCCCTGACACAGAGAATCCAGAACCATTAGCTGCACAAACCAACATAGGAAAATCCCAACAGACCATCACCCAGACATGACACATACAGGTAAGCATAAACTAAATAAGACATAAAACCTGAACTTAAACCTATGACCACAGTGGTGGCTCTCACAGAGGAATGGAAAGCACAGGAGGCTGCCTCAGCTAGCAAGACTGAAGCAACCTACTGAACCCTGCTAGAGAGAGGGTATATATAGGCCAAAGTGGCCACACCCAAAGGTTGGACACACCCAGTGACATCACACACACACTGGGAAGGAAGTTAACCGTTCCAATGCCACAGAAGGGAAAACATCCATACATAAAAGGAAAGTGCACACAATAAACATACCACACGGTGCACACAACACACACACCTAACAAAAGGTTGCTAGGTGTGACCGCATGCCAGGGCAGCAAGCTGCCAAGCAACGCTCAGGCTGCTCTGCTGCTAAACCCCAACACTGGTTGCCTGCGGCAACCACAAGTGAGGCCACAGACAAGCGGCCCTCACCCGTGGTTGAAGACCCATGCAAAACCGCCGGCAACTGCATGCGGTAAGAAGTCACGGTCATGGGCCTGGCCGTGACAATCTTTCCATAAACTGACACCTTTGTTTGACACACACAAACACGCACCCTTACCTGTTGATTGGCACCCATACCTGTTGATGTGCATGGATCCACACCTGACTGAAGAATGAAGGATCATGGCTGCTGCTAGGAAGAAAAACAGCAAGGGTCTATTGTAAAGTCATCATCTATGGATGCTGAAGGGTTCCATTGTGACATGCTCAGTGTTCCATCTATTGAAATTTTCATGGAGGCTGCCATATTGATTTTCTGGAGGCAGCCATTTTGTTTTGCAGTTAAACAGAGCTGTCATTTCAATGGATAAGAAATGCTGGGAAGGGTTAGGATTGTAGCCACAGAAGTCAGCATGGATGTATTCTAGTCTCTGAGCACTATTGTTTATAGCTACAATGAAATTCTGCGTCAGAACCTTCTTTCGGATTCCTGGAGCAGGTAGAGCAATTGCAGAGGTGCTAAGTACATTCCATAATAGCACAGAACTTTGATTGGACAACAGGCGCATTCTCATTCTGCCAGCTAAAAAAATCCATAAAAGGTATGGTATCTCATGATAGGTGGTGAGTTGAAGACGATAAAATGATCTGCACCTGCATTGCAGTGGCCAAAAAGGAAAAAAAAGAAAAGGCATAGTTCCGGCGGTGGCCGCTTCTTTCCCCCAAGTTGCGACAGAGGGTAAAGAGGGGTACTCTTGGAGTTTATATGGCCATACCGTCAGAAACAGATTAAAAGGCTTTTGTGTTCTGGGCCTGCTTATAGACGCTAGACAGTATTCCATTTTGCACAAAAGCGCCAATTTTTCCTTAAACAAATCTTTCCATAAACTGACACCTTTCTTTGACACACACAAACACGCACCCTTACCTGTTGATTGGCACCCATACCTGTTGATGTGCATGGATCCACACCTGACTGAAGAATGAAGGATCATGGCTGCTGTCAGGAAGAAAAACAGCAAGGGTCTATTGTGATGTAATCATCCATAGATGCTGAAGGGTTCCATTGTGACACGCTCAGTGTTCCATCTATTGAAATTTTCATGGAAACTGCCATATTGATTTTCTGGAGGCAGCCATTTTATTTTGCAGTTAAACAGAGCTGTCATTTCAATGGATAAGAAATGCTGGGAAAGGTTAGGATTGTAGCTACAGAAGTCAGCATGGATGTATTCTAGTCTCTGAGCACTATTGTTTATAGCTACAATGAAATTCTGCATTAGAACCTGCTTTTGGATTCCTGGAGCAGGTAGAGCAATTGCAGAGGTGCTAAGTACATTCCATAATAGCACAGAACTTTGATTGGACAACAGGCGCATTCTCATTCTGCCAGCTAAAAAAATCCATAAAAGGTATGGTATCTCATGATAGGTGGTGAGTTGAAGACGATAAAATGATCTGCACCTGCATTGCAGTGGCCAAAAAGCAAAAAAAAGAAAAGGCATAGCTCCGGCGGTGGCCGCTTCTTTCCCCCAAGTTGCGACAGAGGGTAAAGAGGGGTACTCTTGGAATTTATATGGCCATACCGTCAGAAACAGATTAGAAGGCTTTTGTGTTCTGGGCCTGCTTATAGACGCTGGACAGTATTCCATTTTGCACAAAAGCGCCAATTTTTCCTTAAACAAATCTTTCCATAAACTGACACCTTTCTTTGACACACACAAACACGCACCCTTACCTGTTGATTGGCACCCATACCTGTTGATGTGCATGGATCCACACCTGACTGAAGAATGAAGGATCATGGCTGCTGCCAGGAAGAAAAACAGCAAGGGTCTATTGTGATGTCATCATCCATAGATGCTGAAGGGTTCCATTGTGACACGCTCAGTGTTCCATCTATTGAAATTTTCATGGAGGCTGCCATATTGATTTTCTGGAGGCAGCCATTTTGTTTTGCAGTTAAACAGAGCTGTCATTTCAATGGATAAGAAATGCTGGGAAGGGTTAGGATTTTAGCCACAGAAGTCAGCATGGATGTATTCTAGTTTCTGAGCACTATTATTTATAGCTACAATGAAATTCTGCGTTAGAACCTGCTTTTGTATTCCTGGAGCAGGTAGAGCAATTGCAGAGGTGCTAAGTACATTCCATAATAGCACAGAACTTTGATTGGACAACAGGTGCATTCTCATTCTGCCAGCTACAATAATCCATAAAAGGTATGGTATCTCATGATAGGTGGTGAGTTGCAGATGATAAACTGATCTGCACCTGCATTGCAGTGGCCAAAAAGCAAAAACCAGAAAAGGCATAGCTCCGTGGGTGGCCGCTTCTTTCCCCCAAGTTGCGACACAGGGTAAAGAGGGGTACTCTTGGAGTTTATATGGCCATACCGTTAGAAAAAAATAAAAAGGCTTTTGCCTTCTGGGCCTGCTAATAGACGCTGGTCAGTATTCCATTTTGCACCGAAGCGCCAATTTTTCATCAAACAAATCTTTGCATAAACTGACACCTTTGTTTGACACACACAAAAACGCACCCTTACCTGTTGATTGGCACCCATACCTGTTGATGAGCATGGATCCACACCTGACTGAAGAATGAAGTATCATGGCTGCTGCCAGGAAGAAAAACAGCAAGGGTCCATTGTGATGTCATCATCCATGGATGCTGAAGGGTTCCATTGTGACACGCTTACTGTTCCATCTATTGAAATTTTCAATGGAGACTGCCATATTGATTTTCTGGAGGCAGCCATTTTGTTTTGCAGTTAAACAGAGCTGTCATTTCAATGGATAAGAAATGCGGGGAAGGGTTAGGATTGTAGCCACAGAAGTCAGCATGGATGTATTCTAGTCTCTGAGCACTATTGTTTATAGCTACAATGAAATTCTGCGTCAGAACCTTCTTTCGGATTCCTGGAGCAGGTAGAGCAATTGCAGAGGTGCTAAGTACATTCCATAATAGCACAGAACTTTGATTGGACAACAGGCGCATTCTCATTCTGCCAGCTACAATAATCCATAAAAGGTATGGTATCTCATGATAGGTGGTGAGTTGCAGATGATAAACTGATCTGCACCTGCATTGCAGTGGCCAAAAAGCAAAAAACAGAAAAGGCATATTCTCCGTCGGTGGCCGCTTCTTTCCCCCAAGTTGCGACAGAGAATAAAGAGGGGTACTCTTGGAGTTTATATGGCCATACCGTCAGAAACAGATAAGAAGGCTTTTGTATTCTGGGCCTGCTAATAGACGCTGGACAGTATTCCATTTTGCACAAAAGTGCCAATTTCTCCTTAAACAAATCTTTCCATAAACTGACACCTTTCTTTGACACACACAAACACGCACCCTTACCTGTTGATTGGCACCCATACCTGTTGATGTGCATGGATCCACACCTGACTGAAGAATGAAGGATCATGGCTGCTGCCAGGAAGAAAAACAGCAAGGGTCTATTGTGATGTCATCATCCATGGATGCTGAAGGGTTCCATTGTGACATGCTCAGTGTTCCATCTATTGAAATTTTCATGGAGGCTGCCATATTGATTTTCTGGAGGCAGCCATTTTGTTTTGCAGTTAAACAGAGCTGTCATTTCAATGGATAAGAAATGCTGGGAAGGGTTAGGATTGTAGCTACAGAAGTCAGCATGGATGTATTCTAGTCTCTGAGCACTATTGTTTATAGCTACAATGAAATTCTGCGTCAGAACCTTCTTTCGGATTCCTGGAGCAGGTAGAGCAATTGCAGAGGTGCTAAGTACATTCCATAATAGCACAGAACTTTGATTGGACAACAGGCGCATTCTCATTCTGCCAGCTAAAAAAATCCATAAAAGGTATGGTATCTCATGATAGGTGGTGAGTTGAAGACGATAAAATGATCTGCACCTGCATTGCAGTGGCCAAAAAGCAAAAAAAAGAAAAGGCATAGTTCCGGCGGTGGCCGCTTCTTTCCCCCAAGTTGCGACAGAGGGTAAAGAGGGGTACTCTTGGAGTTTATATGGCCATACCGTCAGAAACAGATTAGAAGGCTTTTGTGTTCTGGGCCTGCTTATAGACGCTGGACAGTATTCCATTTTGCACAAAAGCGCCAATTTTTCCTTAAACAAATCTTTCCATAAACTGACACCTTTCTTTGACACACACAAACACGCACCCTTACCTGTTGATTGGCACCCATACCTGTTGATGTGCATGGATCCACACCTGACTGAAGAATGAAGGATCATGGCTGCTGCCAGGAAGAAAAACAGCAAGGGTCTATTGTGATGTCATCATCCATGGATGCTGAAGGGTTCCATTGTGACATGCTCAGTGTTCCATCTATTGAAATTTTCATGGAGGCTGCCATATTGATTTTCTGGAGGCAGCCATTTTGTTTTGCAGTTAAACAGAGCTGTCATTTCAATGGATAAGAAATGCTGGAAAGGGTTAGGATTGTAGCTACAGAAGTCAGCATGGATGTATTCTAGTTTCTGAGCACTATTATTTATAGCTACAATGAAATTCTGCGTTAGAACCTGCTTTTGTATTCCTGGAGCAGGTAGAGCAATTGCAGAGGTGCTAAGTACATTCCATAATAGCACAGAACTTTGATTGGACAACAGGCGCATTCTCATTCTGCCAGCTACAATAATCCATAAAAGGTATGGTATCTCATGATAGGTGGTGAGTTGCAGATGATAAACTGATCTGCACCTGCATTGCAGTGGCCAAAAAGCAAAAACCAGAAAAGGCATAGCTCCGTGGGTGGCCGCTTCTTTCCCCCAAGTTGCGACACAGGGTAAAGAGGGGTACTCTTGGAGTTTATATGGCCATACCGTTAGAAAAAAATAAAAAGGCTTTTGCGTTCTGGGCCTGCTAATAGACGCTGGTCAGTATTCCATTCTGCACAGAAGCGCCAATTTTTCATCAAACAAATTTTTCCATAAACTGACACCTTTGTTTGACACACACAAAAACGCACCCTTACCTGTTGATTGGCACCCATACCTGTTGATGTGCATGGATCCACACCTGACTGAAGAATGAAGGATCATGGCTGCTGCCAGGAAGAAAAACAGCAAGGGTCCATTGTGATGTCATCATCCATGGATGCTGAAGGGTTCCATTGTGACACGGTTACTGTTCCATCTATTGAAATTTTCATGGAGGCTGCCATATTGATTTTCTGGAGGCAGCCATTTTGTTTTGCAGTTAAACAGAGCTGTCATTTCAATGGATAAGAAATGCGGGGAAGGGTTAGGATTGTAGCCACAGAAGTCAGCATGGATGTATTCTAGTCTCTAAACACTATTGTTTATAGCTACAATGAAATTCTGCATTAGAACCTGCTTTTGGATTCCTGGAGCAGGTAGAGCAATTGCAGAGGTGCTAAGTAAATTCAATAATAGCACAGAACTTTGATTGGACAACAGGCGCATTCTCATTCTGCCAGCTACAATAAACCATAAAAGGTATGGTATCTCATGATAGGTGTTGAGTTGCAGACGATAAACTGATCTGCACCTGCATTGCAGTGGCCAAAAAGCAAAAAACAGAAAAGGCATATTCTCCGTCGGTGGCCGCTTCTTTCCCCCAAGTTGCGACAGAGAAAAAAGAGGGGTACTCTTGGAGTTTATATGGCCATACCGTCAGAAACAGATAAGAAGGCTTTTGTATTCTGGGCCTGCTAATAGACGCTGGACAGTATTCCATTTTGCACAAAAGCGCCAATTTTTCCTTAAATAAATCTTTCCATAAACTGACACCTTTGATTGACACACACAAAAACGCACCCTTACCTGTTGATTGGCACCCATACATGTTGATGTGCATGGATCCACACCTGACTGAAGAATGAAGGATCATGGCTGCTGCCAGGAAGAAAAACAGCAACGGTCTATTGTGATGTCATCATCCATAGATGCTGAAAAGTTCCATTGTGACACGCTCAGTGTTCCATCTATTGAAATTTTCATGGAGGCTGCCATATTGATTTTCTGGAGGCAGCCATTTTGTTTTGCAGTTAAACAGAGCTGTCATTTCAATGGATAAGAAATGCTAGGAAGGGTTAGGATTGTAGCCACAGAAGTCAGCATGGATGTATTCTAGTCTCTGAGCACTATTGTTTATAGCTACAATGAAATTCTGCGTCAGAACCTTCTTTCGGATTCCTGGAGCAGGTAGAGCAATTGCAGAGGTGCTAAGTACATTCCATAATAGCACAGAACTTTGATTGGACAACAGGCGCATTCTCATTCTGCCAGCTACAATAATCCATAAAAGGTATGGTATCTCATGATAGGTGGTGAGTTGCAGATGATAAACTGATCTGCACCTGCATTGCAGTGGCCAAAAAGCAAAAACCAGAAAAGGCATAGCTCCGTGGGTGGCTGCTTCTTTCCCCCAAGTTGCGACACAGGGTAAAGAGGGGTACTCTTGGAGTTTATATGGCCATACCGTTAGAAAAAAATAAAAAGGCTTTTGCGTTCTGGGCCTGCTAATAGACGCTGGTCAGTATTCCATTTTGCACAGAAGCGCCAATTTTTCCTTAAACAAATCTTTCCATAAACTGACACCTTTGTTTGACACACACAAACACGCACCCTTACCTGTTGATTGGCACCCATACCTGTTGATGTGCATGGATCCACACCTGACTGAAGAATGAAGGATCATGGCTGCTGCCAGGAAGAAAAACAGCAAGGGTCTATTGTGATGTCATCATCTATGGATGCTGAAGGGTTCCATTGTGACATGCTCAGTGTTCCATCTATTGAAATTTTCATGGAGGCTGCCATATTGATTTTCTGGAGGCAGCCATTTTGTTTTGCAGTTAAACAGAGCTGTCATTTCAATGGATAAGAAATGCTAGGAAGGGTTAGGATTGTAGCCACAGAAGTCAGCATGGATGTATTCTAGTTTCTGAGCACTATTATTTATAGCTACAATGAAATTCTGCGTTAGAACCTGCTTTTGTATTCCTGGAGCAGGTAGAGCAATTGCAGAGGTGCTAAGTACATTCCATAATAGCACAGAACTTTGATTGGACAACAGGCGCATTCTCATTCTGCCAGCTACAATAATCCATAAAAGGTATGGTATCTCATGATAGGTGGTGAGTTGCAGATGATAAACTGATCTGCACCTGCATTGCAGTGGCCAAAAAGTAAAAACCAGAAAAGGCATAGCTCCGTGGGTGGCCGCTTCTTTCCCCCAAGTTGCGACACAGGGTAAAGAGGGGTACTCTTGGAGTTTATATGGCCATACCGTTAGAAAAAAATAAAAAGGCTTTTGCGTTCTGGGCCTGCTAATAGACGCTGGTCAGTATTCCATTTTGCACAGAAGCGCCAATTTTTCATCAAACAAATCTTTCCATAAACTGACACCTTTGTTTGACACACACAAAAACACACCCTTACCTGTTGATTGGCACCCATACCTGTTGATGTGCATGGATCCACACCTGACTGAAGAATGAAGGATCATGGCTGCTGCCAGGAAGAAAAACAGCAAGGGTCCATTGTGATGTCATCATCCATGGATGCTGAAGGGTTCCATTGTGACACGCTTACTGTTCCATCTATTGAAATTTTCATGGAGGCTGCCATATTGATTTTCTGGAGGCAGCCATTTTGTTTTGCAGTTAAACAGAGCTGTCATTTCAATGGATAAGAAATGCTGGGAAGGGTTAGGATTGTAGCCACAGAAGTCAGCATGGATGTATTCTAGTCTCTAAACACTATTGTTTATAGCTACAATGAAATTCTGCATTAGAACCTGCTTTTGGATTCCTGGAGCAGGTAGAGCAATTGCAGAGGTGCTAAGTAAATTCAATAATAGCACAGAACTTTGATTGGACAACAGGCGCATTCTCATTCTGCCAGCTACAATAAACCATAAAAGGTATGGTATCTCATGATAGGTGTTGAGTTGCAGACGATAAACTGATCTGCACCTGCATTGCAGTGGCCAAAAAGCAAAAAACAGAAAAGGCATATTCTCCGTCGGTGGCCGCTTCTTTCCCCCAAGTTGCGACAGAGAATAAAGAGGGGTACTCTTGGAGTTTATATGGCCATACCGTCAGAAACAGATAAGAAGGCTTTTGTATTCTGGGCCTGCTAATAGACGCTGGACAGTATTCCATTTTGCACAAAAGCGCCAATTTTTCCTTAAACAAATCTTTCCATAAACTGACACCTTTCTTTGACACACACAAACACGCACCCTTACCTGTTGATTGGCACCCATACCTGTTGATGTGCATGGATCCACACCTGACTGAAGAATGAAGGATCATGGCTGCTGCCAGGAAGAAAAACAGCAAGGGTCTATTGTGATGTCATCATCCATGGATGCTGAAGGGTTCCATTGTGACATGCTCAGTGTTCCATCTATTGAAATTTTCATGGAGGCTGCCATATTGATTTTCTGGAGGCAGCCATTTTGTTTTGCAGTTAAACAGAGCTGTCATTTCAATGGATAAGAAATGCTGGGAAGGGTTAGGATTGTAGCCACAGAAGTCAGCATGGATGTATTCTAGTCTCTGAGCACTATTGTTTATAGCTACAATGAAATTCTGCGTCAGAACCTTCTTTCGGATTCCTGGAGCAGGTAGAGCAATTGCAGAGGTGCTAAGTACATTCCATAATAGCACAGAACTTTGATTGGACAACAGGCGCATTCTCATTCTGCCAGCTAAAAAAATCCATAAAAGGTATGGTATCTCATGATAGGTGGTGAGTTGAAGACGATAAAATGATCTGCACCTGCATTGCAGTGGCCAAAAAGCAAAAAAAAGAAAAGGCATAGCTCCGGCGGTGGCCGCTTCTTTCCCCCAAGTTGCGACAGAGGGTAAAGAGGGGTACTCTTGGAGTTTATATGGCCATACCGTCAGAAACAGATTAGAAGGCTTTTGTGTTCTGGGCCTGCTTATAGACGCTGGACAGTATTCCATTTTGCACAAAAGCGCCAATTTTTCCTTAAACAAATCTTTCCATAAACTGACACCTTTCTTTGACACACACAAACACGCACCCTTACCTGTTGATTGGCACCCATACCTGTTGATGTGCATGGATCCACACCTGACTGAAGAATGAAGGATCATGGCTGCTGCCAGGAAGAAAAACAGCAAGGGTCTATTGTGATGTCATCATCCATGGATGCTGAAGGGTTCCATTGTGACACGCTCAGTGTTCCATCTATTGAAATTTTCATGGAGGCTGCCATATTGATTTTCTGGAGGCAGCCATTTTGTTTTGCAGTTAAACAAAGCTGTCATTTCAAAGGCTAAGAAATGCTGGGAAGGGTTAGGATTGTAGCCACAGAATTCAGAATGGATGTATTCTAGTCTCTGAGCACTATTGTTTATAGCTACAATGAAATTATGCGTTAGTACCTGCTTTTGGATTCCTGGAGCAGGTAGAGCAATTGCAGAGGTGCTAAGTACATTCCATAATAGCACAGAACTTTGATTGGAAAACAAGTGCATTCTCATTCTGCCAGCTACAAAAATCCATAAAAGGTATGGTATCTCATGATAGGTGGTGAGTTGCAGACGATAAACTGATCTGCACCTGCATTGCAGTGGCCAAAAAGCAAAAAAAAGAAAAGGCATAGCTCCGGCGGTGGCCGCTTCTTTCCCCCAAGTTGCGACAGAGGGTAAAGAGGGGTACTCTTGGAGTTTATATGGCCATACCGTCAGAAACAGATTAGAAGGCTTTTGTGTTCTGGGCCTGCTTATAGACGCTGGACAGTATTCCATTTTGCACAAAAGCGCCAATTTTTCCTTAAACAAATCTTTCCATAAACTGACACCTTTCTTTGACACACACAAACACGCACCCTTACCTGTTGATTGGCACCCATACCTGTTGATGTGCATGGATCCACACCTGACTGAAGAATGAAGGATCATGGCTGCTGCCAGGAAGAAAAACAGCAAGGGTCTATTGTGATGTCATCATCCATGGATGCTGAAGGGTTCCATTGTGACACGCTCAGTGTTCCATCTATTGAAATTTTCATGGAGGCTGCCATATTGATTTTCTGGAGGCAGCCATTTTGTTTTGCAGTTAAACAGAGCTGTCATTTCAATGGATAAGAAATGCTGGGAAGGGTTAGGATTGTAGCCACAGAAGTCAGCATGGATGTATTCTAGTCTCTGAGCACTATTGTTTATAGCTACAATGAAATTCTGCGTCAGAACCTTCTTTCGGATTCCTGGAGCAGGTAGAGCAATTGCAGAGGTGCTAAGTACATTCCATAATAGCACAGAACTTTGATTGGACAACAGGCGCATTCTCATTCTGCCAGCTAAAAAAATCCATAAAAGGTATGGTATCTCATGATAGGTGGTGAGTTGAAGACGATAAAATGATCTGCACCTGCATTGCAGTGGCCAAAAAGCAAAAAAAAGAAAAGGCATAGCTCCGGCGGTGGCCGCTTCTTTCCCCCAAGTTGCGACAGAGGGTAAAGAGGGGTACTCTTGGAGTTTATATGGCCATACCGTCAGAAACAGATTAGAAGGCTTTTGTGTTCTGGGCCTGCTTATAGACGCTGGACAGTATTCCATTTTGCACAAAAGCGCCAATTTTTCCTTAAACAAATCTTTCCATAAACTGACACCTTTCTTTGACACACACAAACACGCACCCTTACCTGTTGATTGGCACCCATACCTGTTGATGTGCATGGATCCACACCTGACTGAAGAATGAAGGATCATGGCTGCTGCCAGGAATAAAAACAGCAAGGGTCTATTGTGATGTCATCATCCATGGATGCTGAAGGGTTCCATTGTGACATGCTCAGTGTTCCATCTATTGAAATTTTCATGGAGGCTGCCATATTGATTTTCTGGAGGCAGCCATTTTGTTTTGCAGTTAAACAGAGCTGTCATTTCAATGGATAAGAAATGCTGGGAAGGGTTAGGATTGTAGCTACAGAAGTCAGCATGGATGTATTCTAGTCTCTGAGCACTATTGTTTATAGCTACAATGAAATTCTGCGTCAGAACCTTCTTTCGGATTCCTGGAGCAGGTAGAGCAATTGCAGAGGTGCTAAGTACATTCCATAATAGCACAGAACTTTGATTGGACAACAGGCGCATTCTCATTCTGCCAGCTAAAAAAATCCATAAAAGGTATGGTATCTCATGATAGGTGGTGAGTTGAAGACGATAAAATGATCTGCACCTGCATTGCAGTGGCCAAAAAGCAAAAAAAAGAAAAGGCATAGCTCCGGCGGTGGCCGCTTCTTTCCCCCAAGTTGCGACAGAGGGTAAAGAGGGGTACTCTTGGAGTTTATATGGCCATACCGTCAGAAACAGATTAGAAGGCTTTTGTGTTCTGGGCCTGCTTATAGACGCTGGACAGTATTCCATTTTGCACAAAAGCGCCAATTTTTCCTTAAACAAATCTTTCCATAAACTGACACCTTTATTTGACACACACAAACACGCACCCTTACCTGTTGATTGGCACCCATACCTGTTGATGTGCATGGATCCACACCTGACTGAAGAATGAAGGATCATGGCTGCTGCCAGGAAGAAAAACAGCAAGGGTCTATTGTGATGTCATCATCCATAGATGCTGAAGGGTTCCATTGTGACACGCTCAGTGTTCCATCTATTGAAATTTTCATGGAGGCTGCCATATTGATTTTCTGGAGGCAGCCATTTTGTTTTGCAGTTAAACAGAGCTGTCATTTCAATGGATAAGAAATGCTGGGAAGGGTTAGGATTTTAGCCACAGAAGTCAGCATGGATGTATTCTAGTTTCTGAGCACTATTATTTATAGCTACAATGAAATTCTGCGTTAGAACCTGCTTTTGTATTCCTGGAGCAGGTAGAGCAATTGCAGAGGTGCTAAGTACATTCCATAATAGCACAGAACTTTGATTGGACAACAGGCGCATTCTCATTCTGCCAGCTACAATAATCCATAAAAGGTATGGTATCTCATGATAGGTGGTGAGTTGCAGATGATAAACTGATCTGCACCTGCATTGCAGTGGCCAAAAAGCAAAAAACAGAAAAGGCATAGCTCCGTGGGTGGCCGCTTCTTTCCCCCAAGTTGCGACACAGGGTAAAGAGGGGTACTCTTGGAGTTTATATGGCCATACCGTTAGAAAAAAATAAAAAGGCTTTTGCGTTCTGGGCCTGCTAATAGACGCTGGTCAGTATTCCATTTTGCACAGAAGCGCCAATTTTTCATCAAACAAATCTTTCCATAAACTGACACCTTTGTTTGACACACACAAAAACGCACCCTTACCTGTTGATTGGCACCCATACCTGTTGATGTGCATGGATCCACACCTGACTGAAGAATGAAGGATCATGGCTGCTGCCAGGAAGAAAAACAGCAAGGGTCTATTGTGATGTCATCATCCATAGATGCTGAAGGGTTCCATTGTGACACGCTCAGTGTTCCATCTATTGAAATTTTCATGGAGGCTGCCATATTGATTTTCTGGAGGCAGCCATTTTGTTTTGCAGTTAAACAGAGCTGTCATTTCAATGGATAAGAAATGCTGGGAAGGGTTAGGATTTTAGCCACAGAAGTCAGCATGGATGTATTCTAGTTTCTGAGCACTATTATTTATAGCTACAATGAAATTCTGCGTTAGAACCTGCTTTTGTATTCCTGGAGCAGGTAGAGCAATTGCAGAGGTGCTAAGTACATTCCATAATAGCACAGAACTTTGATTGGACAACAGGCGCATTCTCATTCTGCCAGCTACAATAATCCATAAAAGGTATGGTATCTCATGATAGGTGGTGAGTTGCAGATGATAAACCGATCTGCACCTGCATTGCAGTGGCCAAAAAGCAAAAACCAGAAAAGGCATAGCTCCGTGGGTGGCCGCTTCTTTCCCCCAAGTTGCGACACAGGGTAAAGAGGGGTACTCTTGGAGTTTATATGGCCATACCGTTAGAAAAAAATAAAAGCCTTTTGCGTTCTGGGCCTGCTAATAGACGCTGGTCAGTATTCCATTTTGCACAGAAGCGCCAATTTTTCATCAAACAAATCTTTCCATAAACTGACACCTTTGTTTGACACACACAAAAACGCACCCTTACCTGTTGATTGGCACCCATACCTGTTGATGTGCATGGATCCACACCTGACTGAAGAATGAAGGATCATGGCTGCTGCCAGGAAGAAAAACAGCAAGGGCCTATTGTGATGTCATCATCCATAGATGCTGAAGGGTTCCATTGTGACACGCTCAGTGTTCCATCTATTGAAATTTTCATGGAGGCTGCCATATTGATTTTCTGGAGGCAGCCATTTTGTTTTGCAGTTAAACAGAGCTGTCATTTCAATGGATAAGAAATGCTGGGAAGGGTTAGGATTGTAGCCACAGAAGTCAGCATGGATGTATTCTAGTCTCTGAGCACTATTGTTTATAGCTACAATGAAATTCTGCGTTAGAACCTGCTTTTGGATTCCTGGAGCAGGTAGAGCAATTGCAGAGGTGCTAAGTACATTCCATAATAGCACAGAACTTTGATTGGACAACAGGCGCATTCTCATTCTGCCAGCTACAATAATCCATAAAAGGTATGGTATCTCATGATAGGTGGTGAGTTGCAGACGATAAACTGATCTGCACCTGCATTGCAGTGGCCAAAAAGCAAAAAAACAGAAAAGGCATAGCTCCGTCGGTGGCCGCTTCTTTCCCCCAAGTTGCGACAGAGGGTAAAGAGGGGTACTCTTGGAGTTTATATGGCCATACCGTCAGAAACAGATAAGAAGGCTTTTGTGTTCTGGGCCTGCTAATAGACGCTGGACAGTATTCCATTTTGCACAAAAGCGCCAATTTTTCCTTAAACAAATCTTTCCATAAACTGACACCTTTCTTTGACACACACAAACACGCACCCTTACCTGTTGATTGGCACCCATACCTGTTGATGTGCATGGATCCACACCTGACTGAAGAATGAAGGATCATGGCTGCTGCCAGGAAGAAAAACAGCAAGGGTCTATTGTGATGTCATCATCCATGGATGCTGAAGGGTTCCATTGTGACACGCTCAGTGTTCCATCTATTGAAATTTTCATGGAGGCTGCCATATTGATTTTCTGGAGGCAGCCATTTTGTTTTGCAGTTAAACAGAGCTGTCATTTCAATGGATAAGAAATGCTGGGAAGGGTTAGGATTGTAGCCACAGAAGTCAGCATGGATGTATTCTAGTCTCTGAGCACTATTGTTTATAGCTACAATGAAATTCTGCGTTAGAACCTGCTTTTGTATTCCTGGAGCAGGTAGAGCAATTGCAGAGGTGCTAAGTACATTCCATAATAGCACAGAACTTTGATTGGACAACAGGCGCATTCTCATTCTGCCAGCTACAATAATCCATAAAAGGTATGGTATCTCATGATAGGTGGTGAGTTGCAGACGATAAAATGATCTGCACCTGCATTGCAGTGGCCAAAAAGCAAAAAAAAGAAAAGGCATAGCTCCGGCGGTGGCCGCTTCTTTCCCCCAAGTTGCGACAGAGGGTAAAGAGGGGTACTCTTGGAGTTTATATGGCCATACCGTCAGAAACAGATTAGAAGGCTTTTGTGTTCTGGGCCTGCTTATAGACGCTGGACAGTATTCCATTTTGCACAAAAGCGCCAATTTTTCCTTAAACAAATCTTTCCATAAACTGACACCTTTATTTGACACACACAAACACGCACCCTTACCTGTTGATTGGCACCCATACCTGTTGATGTGCATGGATCCACACCTGACTGAAGAATGAAGGATCATGGCTGCTGCCAGGAAGAAAAACAGCAAGGGTCTATTGTGATGTCATCATCCATAGATGCTGAAGGGTTCCATTGTGACACGCTCAGTGTTCCATCTATTGAAATTTTCATGGAGGCTGCCATATTGATTTTCTGGAGGCAGCCATTTTGTTTTGCAGTTAAACAGAGCTGTCATTTCAATGGATAAGAAATGCTGGGAAGGGTTAGGATTTTAGCCACAGAAGTCAGCATGGATGTATTCTAGTTTCTGAGCACTATTATTTATAGCTACAATGAAATTCTGCGTTAGAACCTGCTTTTGTATTCCTGGAGCAGGTAGAGCAATTGCAGAGGTGCTAAGTACATTCCATAATAGCACAGAACTTTGATTGGACAACAGGCGCATTCTCATTCTGCCAGCTACAATAATCCATAAAAGGTATGGTATCTCATGATAGGTGGTGAGTTGCAGATGATAAACTGATCTGCACCTGCATTGCAGTGGCCAAAAAGCAAAAACCAGAAAAGGCATAGCTCCGTGGGTGGCCGCTTCTTTCCCCCAAGTTGCGACACAGGGTAAAGAGGGGTACTCTTGGAGTTTATATGGCCATACCGTTAGAAAAAAATAAAAAGGCTTTTGCGTTCTGGGCCTGCTAATAGACGCTGGTCAGTATTCCATTTTGCACAGAAGCGCCAATTTTTCATCAAACAAATCTTTCCATAAACTGACACCTTTGTTTGACACACACAAAAACGCACCCTTACCTGTTGATTGGCACCCATACCTGTTGATGTGCATGGATCCACACCTGACTGAAGAATGAAGGATCATGGCTGCTGCCAGGAAGAAAAACAGCAAGGGTCCATTGTGATGTCATCATCCATGGATGCTGAAGGGTTCCATTGTGACACGCTTACTGTTCCATCTATTGAAATTTTCATGGAGGCTGCCATATTGATTTTCTGGAGGCAGCCATTTTGTTTTGCAGTTAAACAGAGCTGTCATTTCAATGGATAAGAAATGCGGGGAAGGGTTAGGATTGTAGCCACAGAAGTCAGCATGGATGTATTCTAGTCTCTAAACACTATTGTTTATAGCTACAATGAAATTCTGCATTAGAACCTGCTTTTGGATTCCTGGAGCAGGTAGAGCAATTGCAGAGGTGCTAAGTAAATTCAATAATAGCACAGAACTTTGATTGGACAACAGGCGCATTCTCATTCTGCCAGCTACAATAAACCATAAAAGGTATGGTATCTCATGATAGGTGTTGAGTTGCAGACGATAAACTGATCTGCACCTGCATTGCAGTGGCCAAAAAGCAAAAAACAGAAAAGGCATATTCTCCGTCGGTGGCCGCTTCTTTCCCCCAAGTTGCGACAGAGAATAAAGAGGGGTACTCTTGGAGTTTATATGGCCATACCGTCAGAAACAGATAAGAAGGCTTTTGTATTCTGGGCCTGCTAATAGACGCTGGACAGTATTCCATTTTGCACAAAAGCGCCAATTTTTCCTTAAACAAATCTTTCCATAAACTGACACCTTTCTTTGACACACACAAACACGCACCCTTACCTGTTGATTGGCACCCATACCTGTTGATGTGCATGGATCCACACCTGACTGAAGAATGAAGGATCATGGCTGCTGCCAGGAAGAAAAACAGCAAGGGTCTATTGTGATGTCATCATCCATAGATGCTGAAGGGTTCCATTGTGACATGCTCAGTGTTCCATCTATTGAAATTTTCATGGAGGCTGCCATATTGATTTTCTGGAGGCAGCCATTTTGTTTTGCAGTTAAACAGAGCTGTCATTTCAATGGATAAGAAATGCTGGGAAGGGTTAGGATTGTAGCCACAGAAGTCAGCATGGATGTATTCTAGTCTCTGAGCACT
The DNA here is from genome assembly GCF_905171765.1 of Bufo bufo. Lineage (NCBI taxonomy): Eukaryota > Metazoa > Chordata > Amphibia > Anura > Bufonidae > Bufo > Bufo bufo. The sequence goes on from NW_024400244.1 coordinate 40,099, forward strand.
ATTGTTTATAGCTACAATAAAATTCTGCGTCAGAACCTTCTTTCGGATTCCTGGAGCAGGTAGAGCAATTGCAGAGGTGCTAAGTACATTCCATAATAGCACAGAACTTTGATTGGACAACAGGTGCATTCTCATTCTGCCAGCTAAAAAAATCCATAAAAGGTATGGTATCTCATGATAGGTGGTGAGTTGAAGACGATAAAATGATCTGCACCTGCATTGCAGTGGCCAAAAAGCAAAAAAAAGAAAAGGCATAGCTCCGGCGGTGGCCGCTTCTTTCCCCCAAGTTGCGACAGAGGGTAAAGAGGGGTACTCTTGGAGTTTATATGGCCATACCGTCAGAAACAGATTAGAAGGCTTTTGTGTTCTGGGCCTGCTTATAGACGCTGGACAGTATTCCATTTTGCACAAAAGCGCCAATTTTTCCTTAAACAAATCTTTCCATAAACTGACACCTTTCTTTGACACACACAAACACGCACCCTTACCTGTTGATTGGCACCCATACCTGTTGATGTGCATGGATCCACACCTGACTGAAGAATGAAGGATCATGGCTGCTGCCAGGAAGAAAAACAGCAAGGGTCCATTGTGATGTCATCATCCATGGATGCTGAAGGGTTCCATTGTGACACGCTCAGTGTTCCATCTATTGAAATTTTCATGGAGGCTGCCATATTGATTTTCTGGAGGCAGCCATTTTGTTTTGCAGTTAAACAGAGCTGTCATTTCAATGGATAAGAAATGCTGGGAAGGGTTAGGATTGTAGCCACAGAAGTCAGCATGGATGTATTCTAGTCTCTGAGCACTATTGTTTATAGCTACAATGAAATTCTGCTTTAGAACCTGCTTTTGGATTCCTGGAGCAGGTAGAGCAATTGCAGAGGTGCTAAGTACATTCCATAATAGCACAGAACTTTGATTGGTCCACAGGCGCATTCTCATTCTGCCAGCTACAATATTCCATAAAAGGTATGGTATCTCATGATAGGTGGTGAGTTGCAGACAATAAACTGATCTGCACCTGCATTGCAGTGGCCAAAAAGCAAAAAACAGAAAAGGCATAGCTCCGTCGGTGGCCGCTTCTTTCCCCCAAGTTGCGACAGAGGGTAAAGAGGGGTACTCTTGGAGTTTATATGGC
>NW_024400245.1:0-41126 GCF_905171765.1 Bufo bufo
TTAGGGAGATATAGCGTCCCTGGCCGTGCTTACTGGTCCACGTATCTGTGGTTAGGTGGACCTTGCCTCAGATGGCGTTGCGCAGTGCACACTTGATTTTATCGGACACTTGTTTATGCAGGGAAGGCACGGCTCTCTTAGAGAAGTAGTGGCGGCTGGGAACAACATACTGTGGGACAGCAAGTGACATGAGCTGTTTGAAGCTGTGTGTGTCCACCAGACTAAATGACAGCATTTCATAGGCCAGTAGTTTAGAAATGCTGGCATTCAGGGCCAGGGATCGAGGGTGGCTAGGTGAGAATTTACGCTTTCTCTCAAATGTTTGTGAGATGGAGAGCTGCTGTGTGACATGGTTGAGATGCTTGGTGACGCAGGTGGTGGTGTTGGTGATACATCCCATGTTTGCTGGGCGGCAGGTGCCAACGTTCCTCCAGAGGAGGAGGAAGAGGCCGAGGCGGCGGCAGCAGCAGCAGAAGAGGCCGAGGCGGCAGCAGCAGAAGATGTAGCAGGGGGAGCCTGAGTGACTTCCTTGTTTTTAAGGTGTTTACTCCACTGCAGTTCATGCTTTGCATGCAGGTGCCTGGTCATGCAGGTTGTGCTAAGGTTCAGAACGTTAATGCCTCGCTTCAGGCTCTGATGGCACAGCGTGCAAACCACTCGGGTCTTGTCGTCAGCACATTGTTTGAAGAAGTGCCATGCCAGGGAACTCCTTGAAGCTGCCTTTGGGGTGCTCGGTCCCAGATGGCGGCGGTCAGTAGCAGGCGGAGTCTCTTGGCGGCGGGTGTTCTGATTTTTCCCACTGCTCCCTCTTTTGCTGCGCTGTTGGCTCGGTCTCACCACTGCCTCTTCCTCCGAACTGTTAAAGTCAGTGGCACGACCTTCATTCCATGTGGGGTCTAGGACCTCATCGTCCCCTGCATCGTCTTCCACCCAGTCTTGATCCCTGACCTCCTGTTCAGTCTGCACACTGCAGAAAGACGCAGCAGTTGGCACCAGTGTTTCATCATCATCAGAGACGTGCTGAGGTGGTATTCCCATGTCCTCATCATCAGGAAAAATAAGTGGTTGTGCGTTAGTGCATTCTATCTCTTCCACCCCTGGGGAAGGGCTAGGTGGATGCCCTTGGGAAACCCTGGCAGCAGAGTCTTCAAACAGCATAAGAGACTGCTGCATAACTTGAGGCTCAGACAGTTTCCCTTAAATATGCATGGGGGTGATGTGACAGACCGATGGGCTTGGTTTTCATGCGCCATCTGTGTGCTTTCTGCAGAAGACTGGGTGGGAGATAATGTTAACGTGCTGGATCCACTGTCGGCCACCCAATTGACTAATGCCTGTACCTGCTCAGGCCTTACCATTCTTAGAACGGCATTGGGCCCCACCAAATATCGCTGTAAATTCTGCTGGCTACTGGGAGCTGAGGTAGTTGGTTCACTAGGACGTGTGGCTGTGGCAGAACGGCCACGTCCTCTCCCAGCACCAGAGGGTCCACTAACACCATTACGACCATGTCCACGTCCGCGTCCCTTATTAGATGTTTTCCTCATTGTTCCCGTTCACCACATTTTTGAGAATGGCAAATTTGGGAATGCTTTTTCAACCCAGAACAAAAAGTCTGCTTTTACGGTCACTACAAATAACTTGACCAGCTAAAACTGTGCAGATTTGGTTGAATAGAGATGTGAGACCTGTTTTTTTTTTTGCGCTGTGTGACAGTTATAGGTTTAATCACAGAATGACACTTCTATCAGCACGCTAGCGTGTGTCTTAGGTTTTTCCGAATGATACTATCAATAACTTCAATGTAAGATTTTCTTTTTGGGATAGATTTCAAGTAGGCCTGAAATACCACAAACTAGTTATTTTCAGAATGGCAAATTTGGGAATGCTTTTTCAACCCAGAACAAAAAGTCTGCTTTGACGGTCACTACAAATAACTTGACCAGCTAAAACTGTGCAGATTTGGTTGAATAGAGATGTGAGACCTGTTTTTTTTTGCACTGTGTGACAGTTATAGGTTTAATCACAGAATGACACTTCTATCAGCACGCTAGCGTGTGTCTTAGGTTTTTCGGAATGATACTATCAATAACTTCAATGTAAGATTTTCTTTTTGGGATAGATTTCAAGTAGGCCTGAAATACCACAAACTAGTTATTTTGAGAATGGCAAATTTGGGAATGCTTTTTCAACCCAGAACAAAAAGTCTGCTTTGACGGTCACTACAAATAACTTGACCAGCTAAAACTGTGCAGATTTGGTTGAATAGAGATGTGAGACCTGTTTTTTTTTGCGCTGTGTGACAGTTATAGGTTTAATCACAGAATGACACTTCTATCAGCACGCTAGCGTGTGTCTTAGGTTTTTCTGAATGATACTATCAATAACTTCAATGTAAGATTTTCTTTTTGGGATAGATTTCAAGTAGGCCTGAAATACCACAAACTAGTTATTTTCAGAATGGCAAATTTGGGAATGCTTTTTCAACCCAGAACAAAGTCTGCTTTGACGGTCACTACAAATAACTTGACCAGCTAAAACTGTGAAGATTTGGTTGAATAGAGATGTGAGACCTGTTTTTTTTTTGCGCTGTGTGACAGTTATAGGTTTAATCACAGAATGACACTTCTATCAGCACGCTAGCGTGTGTCTTAGGTTTTTCTGAATGATACTATCAATAACTTCAATGTAAGATTTTCTTTTTGGGATAGATTTCAAGTAGGCCTGAAATACCACAAACTAGTTATTTTCAGAATGGCAAATTTGGGAATGCTTTTTCAACCCAGAACAAAAAGTCTGCTTTGACGGTCACTACAAATAACTTGACCAGCTAAAACTGTGCAGATTTGGTTGAATAGAGATGTGAGACCTGTTTTTTTTTTGCGCTGTGTGACAGTTATAGGTTTAATCACAGAATGACACTTCTATCAGCACGCTAGCGTGTGTCTTAGGTTTTTCTGAATGATACTATCAATAACTTCAATGTAAGATTTTCTTTTTGGGATAGATTTCAAGTAGGCCTGAAATACCACAAACTAGTTATTTTCAGAATGGCAAATTTGGGAATGCTTTTTCAACCCAGAACAAAAAGTCTGCTTTGACGGTCACTACAAATAACTTGACCAGCTAAAACTGTGCAGATTTGGTTAAATAGAGATGTGAGACCTGTTTTTTTTTGCGCTGTGTGACAGTTATAGGTTTAATCACAGAATGACACTTCTATCAGCACGCTAGCGTGTGTCTTAGGTTTTTCTGAATGATACTATCAATAACTTCAATGTAAGATTTTCTTTTTGGGATAGATTTCAAGTAGGCCTGAAATACCACAAACTAGTTATTTTCAGAATGGCAAATTTGGGAATGCTTTTTCAACCCAGAACAAAAAGTCTGCTTTGACGGTCACTACAAATAACTTGACCAGCTAAAACTGTGCAGATTTGGTTGAATAGAGATGTGAGACCTGTTTTTTTTTTGCGCTGTGTGACAGTTATAGGTTTAATCACAGAATGACACTTCTATCAGCATGCTAGCGTGTTTCTTAGGTTTTTCTGAATGATACTATCAATAACTTCAATGTAAGATTTTCTTTTTGGGATAGATTTTAAGTAGGCCTGAAATACCACAAACTAGTTATTTTCAGAATGGCAAATTTGGGAATGCTTTTTCAACCCAGAACAAAAAGTCTGCTTTGACGGTCACTACAAATAACTTGACCAGCTAAAACTGTGCAGATTTGGTTGAATAGAGATGTGAGACCTGTTTTTTTTTGCGCTGTGTGACAGTTATAGGTTTAATCACAGAATGACACTTCTATCAGCACGCTAGCGTGTGTCTTAGGTTTTTCTGAATGATACTATCAATAACTTCAATGTAAGATTTTCTTTTTGGGATAGATTTCAAGTAGGCCTGAAATACCACAAACTAGTTATTTTCAGAATGGCAAATTTGGGAATGCTTTTTCAACCCAGAACAAAAAGTCTGCTTTGACGGTCACTACAAATAACTTGACCAGCTAAAACTGTGCAGATTTGGTTGAAAAGAGATGTGAGACCTGTTTTTTTTTGCGCTGTGTGACAGTTATAGGTTTAATCACAGAATGACACTTCTATCAGCACGCTAGCGTGTGTCTTAGGTTTTTCTGAATGATACTATCAATAACTTCAATGTAAGATTTTCTTTTTGGGATAGATTTCAAGTAGGCCTGAAATACCACAAACTAGTTATTTTCAGAATGGCAAATTTGGGAATGCTTTTTCAACCCAGAACAAAAAGTCTGCTTTGACGGTCACTACAAATAACTTGACCAGCTAAAACTGTGCAGATTTGGTTGAATAGAGATGTGAGACCTGTTTTTTTTTGCGATGTGTGACAGTTATAGGTTTAATCACAGAATGACACTTCTATCAGCACGCTAGCGTGTGTCTTAGGTTTTTCTGAATGATACTATCAATAACTTCAATGTAAGATTTTCTTTTTGGGATAGATTTCAAGTAGGCCTGAAATACCACAAACTAGTTATTTTCAGAATGGCAAATTTGGGAATGCTTTTTCAACCCAGAACAAAAAGTCTGCTTTGACGGTCACTACAAATAACTTGACCAGCTAAAACTGTGCAGATTTGGTTGAAAAGAGATGTGAGACCTGTTTTTTTTTGCGCTGTGTGACAGTTATAGGTTTAATCACAGAATGACACTTCTATCAGCACGCTAGCGTGTGTCTTAGGTTTTTCTGAATGATACTATCAATAACTTCAATGTAAGATTTTCTTTTTGGGATAGATTTCAAGTAGGCCTGAAATACCACAAACTAGTTATTTTCAGAATGGCAAATTTGGGAATGCTTTTTCAACCCAGAACAAAAAGTCTGCTTTGACGGTCACTACAAATAACTTGACCAGCTAAAACTGTGCAGATTTGGTTGAATAGAGATGTGAGACCTGTTTTTTTTTGCGCTGTGTGACAGTTATAGGTTTAATCACAGAATGACACTTCTATCAGCACGCTAGCGTGTGTCTTAGGTTTTTCTGAATGATACTATCAATAACTTCAATGTAAGATTTTCTTTTTGGGATAGATTTCAAGTAGGCCTGAAATACCACAAACTAGTTATTTTCAGAATGGCAAATTTGGGAATGCTTTTTCAACCCAGAACAAAAAGTCTGCTTTGACGGTCACTACAAATAACTTGACCAGCTAAAACTGTGCAGATTTGGTTGAATAGAGATGTGAGACCTGTTTTTTTTTTGCGCATTGTGACAGTTATAGGTTTAATCACAGAATGACACTTCTATCAGCACGCTAGCGTGTGTCTTAGGTTTTTCTGAATGATACTATCAATAACTTCAATGTAAGATTTTCTTTTTGGGATAGATTTCAAGTAGGCCTGAAATACCACAAACTAGTTATTTTCAGAATGGCAAATTTGGGAATGCTTTTTCAACCCAGAACAAAAAGTCTGCTTTGACGGTCACTACAAATAACTTGACCAGCTAAAACTGTGCAGATTTGGTTGAATAGAGATGTGAGACCTGTTTTTTTTTGCGCTGTGTGACAGTTATAGGTTTAATCACAGAATGACACTTCTATCAGCACGCTAGCGTGTGTCTTAGGTTTTTCTGAATGATACTATCAATAACTTCAATGTAAGATTTTCTTTTTGGGATAGATTTCAAGTAGGCCTGAAATACCACAAACTAGTTATTTTCAGAATGGCAAATTTGGGAATGCTTTTTCAACCCAGAACAAAAAGTCTGCTTTGACGGTCACTACAAATAACTTGACCAGCTAAAACTGTGCAGATTTGGTTGAATAGAGATGTGAGACCTGTTTTTTTTTTGCGCATTGTGACAGTTATAGGTTTAATCACAGAATGACACTTCTATCAGCACGCTAGCGTGTGTCTTAGGTTTTTCTGAATGATACTATCAATAACTTCAATGTAAGATTTTCTTTTTGGGATAGATTTCAAGTAGGCCTGAAATACCACAAACTAGTTATTTTCAGAATGGCAAATTTGGGAATGCTTTTTCAACCCAGAACAAAAAGTCTGCTTTGACGTTCACTACAAATAACTTGACCAGCTAAAACTGTGCAGATTTGGTTGAATAGAGATGTGAGACCTGTTTTTTTTTGCGCTGTGTGACAGTTATAGGTTTAATCACAGAATGACACTTCTATCAGCACGCTAGCGTGTGTCTTAGGTTTTTCTGAATGATACTATCAATAACTTCAATGTAAGATTTTCTTTTTGGGATAGATTTCAAGTAGGCCTGAAATACCACAAACTAGTTATTTTCAGAATGGCAAATTTGGGAATGCTTTTTCAACCCAGAACAAAAAGTCTGCTTTGACGGTCACTACAAATAACTTGACCAGCTAAAACTGTGCAGATTTGGTTGAATAGAGATGTGAGACCTGTTTTTTTTTGCGCTGTGTGACAGTTATAGGTTTAATCACAGAATGACACTTCTATCAGCACGCTAGCGTGTGTCTTAGGTTTTTCTGAATGATACTATCAATAACTTCAATGTAAGATTTTATTTTTGGGATAGATTTCAAGTAGGCCTGAAATACCACAAACTAGTTATTTTCAGAATGGCAAATTTGGGAATGCTTTTTCAACCCAGAACAAAAAGTCTGCTTTGACGGTCACTACAAATAACTTGACCAGCTAAAACTGTGCAGATTTGGTTGAAAAGAGATGTGAGACCTGTTTTTTTTTGCGCTGTGTGACAGTTATAGGTTTAATCACAGAATGACACTTCTATCAGCACGCTAGCGTGTGTCTTAGGTTTTTCTGAATGATACTATCAATAACTTCAATGTAAGATTTTCTTTTTGGGATAGATTTCAAGTAGGCCTGAAATACCACAAACTAGTTATTTTCAGAATGGCAAATTTGGGAATGCTTTTTCAACCCAGAACAAAAAGTCTGCTTTGACGGTCACTACAAATAACTTGACCAGCTAAAACTGTGCAGATTTGGTTGAATAGAGATGTGAGACCTGTTTTTTTTTGCGCTGTGTGACAGTTATAGGTTTAATCACAGAATGACACTTCTATCAGCACGCTAGCGTGTGTCTTAGGTTTTTCTGAATGATACTATCAATAACTTCAATGTAAGATTTTCTTTTTGGGATAGATTTCAAGTAGGCCTGAAATACCACAAACTAGTTATTTTCAGAATGGCAAATTTGGGAATGCTTTTTCAACCCAGAACAAAAAGTCTGCTTTGACGGTCACTACAAATAACTTGACCAGCTAAAACTGTGCAGATTTGGTTGAATAGAGATGTGAGACCTGTTTTTTTTTGCGCTGTGTGACAGTTATAGGTTTAATCACAGAATGACACTTCTATCAGCACGCTAGCGTGTGTCTTAGGTTTTTCTGAATGATACTATCAACAACTTCAATGTAAGATTTTCTTTTTGGGATAGATTTCAAGTAGGCCTGAAATACCACAAACTAGTTATTTTCAGAATGGCAAATTTGGGAATGCTTTTTCAACCCAGAACAAAAAGTCTGCTTTGACGGTCACTACAAATAACTTGACCAGCTAAAACTGTGCAGATTTGGTTGAATAGAGATGTGAGACCTGTTTTTTTTTTGCGCATTGTGACAGTTATAGGTTTAATCACAGAATGACACTTCTATCAGCACGCTAGCGTGTGTCTTAGGTTTTTCTGAATGATACTATCAATAACTTCAATGTAAGATTTTCTTTTTGGGATAGATTTCAAGTAGGCCTGAAATACCACAAACTAGTTATTTTCAGAATGGCAAATTTGGGAATGCTTTTTCAACCCAGAACAAAAAGTCTACTTTGACGGTCACTACAAATAACTTGACCAGCTAAAACTGTGCAGATTTGGTTGAATAGAAATGTGAGACCTGTTTTTTTTTGCGCTGTGTGACAGTTATAGGTTTAATCACAGAATGACACTTCTATCAGCACGCTAGCGTGTGTCTTAGTTTTTTCGGAATGATACTATCAATAACTTCAATGTAAGATTTTCTTTTTGGGATAGATTTCAAGTAGGCCTGAAATACCACAAACTAGTTATTTTCAGAATGGCAAATAATTTGGGAATGCTTTTTCAACCCAGAACAAAAAGTCTGCTTTGACGGTCACTACAAATAACTTGACCAGCTAAAACTGTGCAGATTTGGTTGAATAGAGATGTGAGACCTGTTTTTTTTTGCGCTGTGTGACAGTTATAGGTTTAATCACAGAATGACACGTCTATCAGCACGCTAGCGTGTGTCTTAGGTTTTTCTGAATGATACTATCAATAACTTCAATGTAAGATTTTCTTTTTGGGATAGATTTCAAGTAGGCCTGAAATACCACAAACTAGTTATTTTCAGAATGGCAAATTTGGGAATGCTTTTTCAACCCAGAACAAAAAGTCTGCTGCTTTGACGGTCACTACAAATAACTTGACCAGCTAAAACTGTGCAGATTTGGTTGAATAGAGATGTGAGACCTGTTTTTTTTTGCGCTGTGTGACAGTTATAGGTTTAATCACAGAATGACACTTCTATCAGCACGCTAGCGTGTGTCTTAGGTTTTTCTGAATGATACTATCAATAACTTCAATGTAAGATTTTCTTTTTGGGATAGATTTCAAGTAGGCCTGAAATACCACAAACTAGTTATTTTCAGAATGGCAAATTTGGGAATGCTTTTTCAACTCAGAACAAAAAGTCTGCTTTGACGGTCACTACAAATAACTTGACCAGCTAAAACTGTGCAGATTTGGTTGAATAGAGATGTGAGACCTGATTTTTTTTGCGCTGTGTGACAGTTATAGGTTTAATCACAGAATGACACTTCTATCAGCACGCTAGCGTGTGTCTTAGGTTTTTCTGAATGATACTATCAATAACTTCAATGTAAGATTTTCTTTTTGGGATAGATTTCAAGTAGGCCTGAAATACCACAAACTAGTTATTTTCAGAATGGCAAATTTGGGAATGCTTTTTCAACCCAGAACAAAAAGTCTGCTTTGAAGGTCACTACAAATAACTTGACCAGCTAAAACTGTGCAGATTTGGTTGAATAGAGATGTGAGACCTGTTTTTTTTTGCGCTGTGTGACAGTTATAGGTTTAATCACAGAATGACACTTCTATCAGCACGCTAGCGTGTGTCTTAGGTTTTTCTGAATGATACTATCAATAACTTCAATGTAAGATTTTCTTTTTAGGATAGATTTCAAGTAGGCCTGAAATACCACAAACTAGTTATTTTCAGAACGGCAAATTTGGGAATGCTTTTTCAACCCAGAACAAAAAGTCTGCTTTGACGGTCACTACAAATAATTTGACCAGCTAAAACTGTGCAGATTTGGTTGAATAGAGATGTGAGACCTGTTTTTTTTTGCGCTGTGTGACAGTTATAGGTTTAATCACAGAATGACACTTCTATCAGCACGCTAGCGTGTGTCTTAGGTTTTTCTGAATGATACTATCAATAACTTCAATGTAAGATTTTCTTTTTGGGATAGATTTCAAGTAGGCCTGAAATACCACAAACTAGTTATTTTCAGAATGGCAAATTTGGGAATGCTTTTTCAACCCAGAACAAAAAGTCTGCTTTGACGGTCACTACAAATAACTTGACCAGCTAAAACTGTGCAGATTTGGTTGAATAGAAATGTCAGGTCTATTTTTTAGGAGCTGGGTGACAGGCTCAACTTGCCCCTGATGTAATATATGGCCAAAAAATAACTAGACTGTTGATGGTTAAATGCACTTCGGTGACACAGGCTCAGCCTGCAGCTGATGTAGTATATGGCCAAAAAATAATCAGACTGTTGATGGTTAAATGCACTTGGGTGAAACAGGCTCAGCCTGCAGCTGATGTAGTATATGGCCAAAAAATAACCAGACTGTTGATGGTTAAATGCACTTCGGTGACACAGGCTCAGCCTGCAGCTGATGTAGGATATAGCACAAAATAACCACACTATCGATGGTTAAATACACTTGGTGATAGCTCGTGCTGGCGCACCATAAGTCACAGAATGGCCGCCGATCACCCCAGAAAAAAAGTGATCTAAAAACGCTCTGGGCAGCCTCAAAAAAGTGAGCAAGTCAATAATAGCACTTCAATGATCCACAGCTGCAGATCGATCACAGAATGAAGTCTTTTGGAGGAGTTAATCTGCCTAATCTCGCCCTAACGTCGCAGCTGCAACCTCTCCCTATACTGATCATAGCAGAGTGACGTGCGGCGCTACGTGACTCCAGCTTAAATAGAGGCTGGGTCACATGGTGCACTGGCCAATCACAGCCATGCCAATAGAATAGTAGGCAAGGCTGTGATGGCCTCTTGGGGCAAGTAGTATGACGCTTGTTGATTGGCTGCTTTGCAGCCTTTCAAAAAGCGCCAAGAAAGCGCCGAACACCGAACCCGAACCCGGACTTTTACAAAAATGTTCGGGTTCGGGTCCGTGTTCGCTCATCCCTACTCGCGGGTTGTAAGGCCTACATATATTTTAGGGCACGGACATATGGCATAGTACACCACCCGCGTACTGGAGCACGTGAGGGATTGATGGATTTTGAAAGATCTAGTTCCGGACGAATCTGCAAAATCAAAGGAACGCTCCATGTTAAGGCACGCGGCACATCTGCCGCATGGTGTAAAACCAATCTTTGGGCCACCTTGCCTGGCATTCAGTTGAGTTACTTTTGGTTGTAGATAACCTCAAACTAGGTTGTCTCGTAGGGTGCTGGCCCTACATGCCGTGACCAGGGGTTGTACAGATAGGAGCCTTTCCAACACTGGATCCGTAAGCAGGATAGACCTCCCTCATTTTATTCCACTGGGAGTGATATGTACTCACAAATCTGATCTTGTCATCCGTGGTCTTGTCTTTTCTGGTTTGTAACAGGTGAGATTGATCCTGACTTTTAGCACGCCAGTAGGCCTTTTTTATGGATCGGTGGCTGTAGCCTCTTTTAAGAAACCGATCCTTCAGCTCACTGGCCTGTTTTTCAAATGTTGCGTTGTCAGAACAAATCCGCCGAATGCGTAAAAACTGGCCGACAGGAATGGCGGAGATCGTGCTTTTAGGGTGCAGGGATGTTGCATGCAAGTATGCATTGACGGCCGTCTCTTTCCGGAAGACATCCGTTCTGAGGCGGCCGCCAGTATCTCTAAACACCGAAACATCCAAAAAATCCACTCTCTGTCTGCTGTAACTGTAAGTCAGCTTAATATTAATGGAATTGGTGTTTAGCACCTGAAAAAAACCATGAAGTTCCTCTTCAGTACCCTGCCAGATCAAGAAGACGTCATCTATGTACCGCGCCCATAAAATGGCGCGGTCCATGATGACGTGTCTGTCTGACAGGAAAAGGTCCCTCTCCCACAGCCCCAGGAACAGATTGGCATATGCGGGCGCACATGCCGCCCCCATCGCTGTCCCCTGGAGCTGCAGAAAAAAGTACCCGTTAAAGGAAAAGAAGTTCCTCGTGAGCACGAATGTTAGAAGTTGTAATAAAAACTGGAAAAATTCCCTCGGAAGATTGCTAGCAGCCAGAAAAAATTCCACTGCTCGTAACCCCTCAGCATGTTGGATACTCGTGTAGAGGGACTCTACATCGCAGGTCACCATGATGTTATCATCCTCTAAAATAATACCCTGTATCCTTTGTAAAAAGTCAGACGTATCTCTGACGTATGATGGTAGAGATTCCACAATAGGTTTTAGGTGAAAATCTAGTAATTTGCATATATTCTCCACCATACTATTACACCCGGAGATAATGGGCCTACCTGGCAGTGTGGAGGCGTTCTTATGCACCTTGGGTAGTAGGTACAGGGTGGGGATGGATGGTTCCTGAACGATGAGAGCTTCATACATCTGTTTTCAAAGAGGATTTCCTTCCAATCCGGTATCCAGTATTTTCATGAGTTCACCTCTAAAAGAGATTAAGGGGTTGAAGGTTAGCTTTCGATAGCAGATGGGGTCTCAGAGTTGTCGGTATGCTTCCACCAAGTACATGCCTCGGGCCACACCACCAAATTTCCCCCCTTGTCAGCAGGTTTATAAATTACGTCCGGAATGTTTTTGAGCTTATAGAGACTCTGCCGTTGTTCCTTGTCTAAATTGTCATTTGGAACGGATGTAGAAATCCGTTCAAAATCTCTACTGACCGTCTTCACAAAGAGGTCAATCGCCGGACATAGTGACAAGGGGGGAAATTTCTTAGACCTCTTTTTTATAGCCAATGGTATTTCATCGGCCATATTAAAATCTGGTCTCTCCTGTTCTAACAGCAAGTCTTCCAAAATTTTCAGGGCCCGCTGTTCATCCTCAGAATTGAGGGAATCGGGTGAGTCACCTCTCGCATGCCATCTCCTCATCATCAAGGAGCGCCCAAATAGGTGCAGATCCTTAATGGCGGTGAAATAGTCAAACCTACAGCTGGGTACATATGATAAACCTCTCTCCAACAGAGAAATATCTGTGTTGGAGAGGGTATAGCCGGATAGATTAATTACCTTAGGTGTATTGTCCGGGTGTTTGGGGTTTGGAACTGACTCCGGTTGTTTCTTCCTTCCTGGACCAGTGTCTTGTTCCATTTTTCTTTTATTACTATTATTACGGGTCTGACGAGTCGAATAGCTGCCCCGTGGTTGAGAATCACCAGTCGATGACACGGAAGAGATAGACGATGATCTACTGCGAGACCTATTCCTGTTGGAATCTCTGCTTTTCCATTTGTATATCTGGTTCGATTGCGCATCATTATTATCTCTAGAGAATTTTAGAATTTTCGCCTCCTGGATTTCTTTTTCCCAAATGGGATATTTAGTATCCAGTTGCTCTTGGACGGTTTTCAGCAATTCAGTACTACAGATAGTCGACAGACGTGTCTGTAACTGGTCGATCTCTGTATCCAGCTGTTCTAAGCTCTTTTTGTTGTGGCCGATCAGGAGCTCCATGAATGTAAACGAGCTCTGATTACAGGTCTCCTCCCATTTAGACACAAAAATGTCATCCTCTATGGGAAAGGAGGGGAACACCTGTATTCTTAGGCCCCGAGGAACGAGGCCTCTCTGAAGGTATTTTTCCAAGAAGGCCTTGTTCCACCAGATGCGGGCTCGTTTGTGTAGTAATAGAGATAGAGAATTTTGGACCTCCCTGCCCATGCAACTACTGGAACCACCCACCGCTCCGTCATCCTTGAAAACGGCATCTAGTTGTGTGAGCCAGGAGAGTTCTCTGGCCTTATAGTCCATGGTATGTATAGGGTCGAAATCTGTGAAAATACACAGTAAAAATTAAACAACGAAACAAAAAATTAACCCAAGGTGTCCCAAGGGAGGGGCGGGGGGACGATATCCATCCAATGTAAGCCCCAGAGAGGGGACACACAAAGATAAGACTCGGTAAAAAGCTCCCGAGTTAAATAGCAGAAACAAAGGAGAAGGAGCTCATTATACCAAAAATTATTGTTTATTAAAGCATGATTAAAAATGACATGAGTAAAGCCAATAAATAAATGGCGCCATAGACATGATGAAAAATAGGAGCGGAGGACAGAAAAAGAAACGCCACCCTGGGAGAACAAGCACACGGATCAATGAAGCATGGTACAATGTATAGAGAGGAGACATGGAAATCAATGCAGAGTCAATGCTCTAAACCATGTACTAAGTACTACTAAAATGAGGTGCCAGGTGAGACACCTGTCAAGCGCATAAACACCTCTGTTGTATAATCATTGGTGTGCAGGTAGACAGTGAACAGTGGAGTAATGCTGCAGACCGATGGGCAGTAAAAAATAATGAATAATCATGATAATGGTAAACAGAGGGGAACAGCAGGAGACAGGGACTCACCAAGCAAAGAGCCGTGAATTGAGCCTAAAAAGGCTCCCACAGCCAATAGGAGAACCGGTACTCACTCGTCCCCAGGTGTGTATGAGTGGAGGCGCGCGAAAATCCAGACAAACACCGAGTCCAGCCACCCTGCGGCCGGCGTCCCGCCGGCACGCCCACACCATGTGATGAAATCACATGATCGGGCGGCTCCGACGTCAGGACACACGGACGTGAGGCGCCGGAGGCTGCTCTGGATGACGCGCGCACACATCACACAGGGGGAGGAGAGTCGGGAGGCCACCAAGAAACCGTAATCAAAACGGGACAAGTGCTGCAGCGTAAGGGATCGCATCTAAATATATCAATGTAGCACAACTTATATTGGACATAATATGCATGTACAAAGTAAAAAGAAATCATAACTACATTTATATGTATAAACATATATGCATCGCACATCGATAGATCCAATGTACAAATGAATAGACATGATTAAAACAGGCATAATGAAAATTGAAAACAATGATTAAGATCATGATAATAGTTAAGAACATGATTGAGACATAATATAAATGGATGTATGAAGCAGCCATATAAATAAATATATCTAATAAATGTGAAAATAATAAATATATACACACATAGTCATAAAAGAAAGTGAATGAATAATAATGCTGAAAAAGACACAGAGTGTACACAACATGTCCACATAGTGATGATAAAGTGAGATGTGCCGCGTGCCCTAACATGGAGCGTTCCTTTGATTTTGCAGATTCGTCTGGAACTAGATCTTTCAAAATTCATCAATCCCTCACGTGCTCCAGTACGCGGGTGGTGTACTATGCCATATGTCCGTGCCCTAAAATATATGTAGGCCTTACAACCCGCGAGTTGAGGGTCCACGTGCGGGGGTACGTGAGGGATATTCTCAATGCACAGGAGATAAAGGAGGTTGAGACCCTTAAACCAATCCCGAGACACTTCAGGGAATTCCACTCCTGCAATCCGAGAGGTCTAAAAGTCAGAGGTATTGACTGTATCCAGGTCGATCTACGTGCAGGCAATACATCCAATCGGCTGGCTCAAAAAGAGAGCCGCTGGATTTGGACCCTTGGGACTTTACGCCCCAGGGGTCTTAATGAGAATTTGGGTTTCTCTTCCTTTTTGTAACCACTGGACCCACAACTGTGGATTCCATCTTTTTTCTTTTAACAGTTTGTTTACATCGTTATAGTTCTTACTTTTCAAATTTTATTTTCTCCCCAGCTTTCATTCTTGGGATATTGAGCCACCTTCTCCTTCTTTTTTATTCATCATGAAGGGACTTCTTTTGGCACATCTTGATCCAGTTGATGCAAGATCTTTCTATGTATATGCTGCAGCTTCCCTAATACAGTATATATAATTGTTTATACCCATTTTTGCAACATTTATTGTGACTGTGGTACTTTTCTCTTCCCTCTTACTTTTCTTCACTCCTTTTTTATCTTTTTCTTTTCTTTTTTTTTTTTTTTCCTTTTTTGCATTTCTTTCTTTCCCCTTTTCCCCTTCTTCCCCTCTCCTCTTCCCTCCCCCCCTTTTTTTCTTTCCTTTTCCCTCTCCTTTTTTTTTCTCTCCCCCCTCCCCCCATCCCCCCCGTCCCCCCCCTTTTCCCCTGACCATTCCCCTCCCTTCTTCCCCCCTCTCTCTTTCATTTTTCACCCCACGTTTTTTCTTGTACACCACACTCTATGTTCATTATTTTACTTTCCATGTATAATTGTTTGATGAAATTTATTTTGGAAATTTACTATGAACTCTTATCCACACCTACACATCCATCATGTATTTTCCCATTACACTATTGGAGGAATTATTATTTCCTCCTCCTACATGAACTTTTTTTATCATCATTATTCTTATTATTTATTTTTTCATTATTATTATTTTTTATTATTATTATATTTTTTTCTCATTTATTCACATTCATTTCTTCTTCTTTTATTTTCATTTTCATCATCATCATCATTCTTATTATTTTTCATCCCCGCCCCATTGAGGGACTTGTCATCCCCCATCTTTTCCCTTTTTCTCCCACCAATTTACACCATATTTATATACCACTCACTTTATCATCACTATGTGGACATGTTGTGTACACTCTGCGTCTTTTTCAGCATTATTATTCATTCACTTTCTTTTATGACTATGTGTGTATATATTTATTATTTTCACATTTATTAGATATATTTATTTATATGGCTGCTTCATACATCCATTTATATTATGTCTCAATCATGCTCTTAACTATTATCATGATCTTAATCATTGTTTTCAATTTTCACTATGCCTGTTTTAATCATGTCTATTAATTTGTACATTGGATCTATCGATGTGCGATGCATATATGTTTATACATATGATTGTAGTTATGATTTCTTTTTACTTTGTACATGCATATTATGTCCAATATAAGTTGTGCTACATTGATATATATAGATGCGATCCCTTACGCTGCAGCACTTGTCCCGTTTTGATTACGGTTTCTTGGTGGCCTCCCGACTCTCCTCCCCCTGTGTGATGTGTGCGCGCGTCATCCAGAGCCGCCTCCGGCGCCTCACGTCCGTGCGTCCTGACGTCGGAGACGCCCGATCATATGATTTCATCACATGGTGTGTGCGTGCCGGCGGGACGCCGGCCGTGGGGTGGCTGGACTCGGTGTTTGTCTGGATTTTCGCGCGCCTCCACTCATACACACCTGGGGACGAGTGAGTACCGGTTCTCCTATTGGCTGTGGGAGCCTTTTTATGCTCAATTCACAGTGATGGCGCTACCCCCTGACGAAGGTACGCCGAAACGCGCGTTGGGGTAGCGCCACCCTGGTTTTTCCTCGCACACGGCTCTTTGCTTGGTGAGTCCCTGTCTCCTGCTGTTCCCCTCTGTTTACCATTATCATGATTATTCATTATTTTTTACTGCCCATTGGTCTGCAGCATTACTCCACTGTTCACTGTCTGCCTGCACACCAATGATTATACAACAGAGGTGTTTATGCGCTTGACAGGTGTCTCACCTGGCACCTCATTTTAGTAGTACTTAGTACATGGTTTAGAGCATTGACTCTGCATTGATTTCCATGTCTCCTCTCTATACATTGTACCATGCTTCATTGATCCGTGTGCTTGTTCTCCCAGGGTGGCGTTTCTTTTTCTGTCCTTCGCTCCTATTTTTCATCATGTCTATGGCACCATTTATTTATTGGCTTTACTCATGTCATTTTTAATCATGCTTTAATAAACAATAATTTTTGGTATCATGAGCTCCTTCTCTTTTGTTTCTGCTCTTATCAATCTAGTCCGAGGCCCAACTGGCATCAC
Source organism: Bufo bufo (assembly GCF_905171765.1). Classification (NCBI taxonomy): domain Eukaryota; kingdom Metazoa; phylum Chordata; class Amphibia; order Anura; family Bufonidae; genus Bufo; species Bufo bufo. The sequence continues at coordinate 17,198 of NW_024400245.1, forward strand.
TATATGCCTCTAGTTTTAATTTTTCTTTACATTTTCTGTAGCATAGTTCAAAATTGACAGTTTCTTTCAAATATCTCAGTACGTGTTTGGCAGTGATCATGTGTTGTACACTTGGTTGTGAAAAGTGTTGTGACAGTTTGCTTATAGTCCAACTCAAATCCGGTCTTGTACATGTAGCCACATAAATCAAACTGCCTACTATCTCCCGATAGCTTTTTACATCTGCAAGTTCACTTTTGTCGTCAAAATCAAATTTTTGTTCACAGGGAGTAGATCTCGGTTTACAATCTGACATACCAAATCTTTCTATTTTCAAAATGTATCTCTTCTGATTCATCTTCACCGTTTCACTAGTCTGTCTAAAATCGATGCCCAAAAAATAGTTCAATTTCCCAAGATCCTTCATTTTGAATTTTGTCGCAAGTGTTAACTTCACATCATTGAGTAGTTTTTCATTGCTTGCAGCAATGATCAGATCATCAACCCATATTAATAATATTGCTTGTTCATTGCCTTTCCGTTTGACATATACACAATGGTCTACAGAATTTTGTATAAATGCATTTGAACATAGATAATCATGTAGCATCTTGTTCCAGTTTCTTCCCGATTGCTTAAGACCATACAGTGACTTTTTTTAGTTTGAGAACTAGCTTTTTATTTGTCATCTTTGATCTCAAAACCTTCTGGTTGGTCTATATATATATATCACAATCAATTGGGGCATGCAAGTAAGCTGTCTTCACATCCATTTGATACAAAATTAAATCATATTGTGCTGCCATTTGCATCAAAATGCGTAATGAAGTAAAATTTGCAGTTGGAGAAAAAGTTTCCATGTAGTCAGTTCCCTTTACTTGATTATAACCTTTTGCCACAAACCTGGCTTTGTATGTTTCAGTTCCATTTGCATTGCTTTTTATCACATATACCCATCTACCCCCCACTGAATTTTTACCTTCTGGTAATGTGGTCAATGTGAAGGTATAATTCTCCTTCTCTTCTTTCATTGCATCTAATCAACTTTGTGACTGGAGTGTTTCCATAGCTTCTCTGAAGGTCTGGGGTACATCATGTGCTCTATAGCAGTAATCTATATTCATCAGTACCTGATCATCACGAACAGATTCTAGTACATAGTCATTTAAATACTGAGGAGTTATTCTATTTCTTGTAGGGCATCTTGTACCATGGTCATCATCTTTGTCCTCTGCAATCTCCGCTAAAGAATCTGGGGTCACTTTAGTTATTGGACTTGATACAGGAATTACACTCCTTTCCTCATAGTCATCATCATTATTGTCCAACAGCTCAGTCTGAGTTTGTTTCTCGATTACGTCCTTTTCAATGAACTTTACTAGTCTGTGCTTGAAGACTTTGCCAGTTTCAGGGTAATACACCAGGTAAGAGGGACTATTTTTGTCATATCCTACAAAAATCCCTTTTGTGCATTTTGGATCCAACTTTTTCTTATTGTGTTTGTATGCAAAACATTCTGATCCAAAAATCTTCATTTTTGAAAAGTCTGATTTCTTCCCTGTCAGAATGTTGTACGGAGTTTGCTTCAAACGACTGTTAAAACATCGATTTCAAATCATAGCTGCTGTCGTCACTGCATATGTCCATAACTCTTTTGGTACTTTACTCTCTATTAGCATACATCTTGCCATCTCTATCAGTGTTCTCCAGTTTCTTTCAGCCGTTCCATTTTGATGTGGTGAGTAAGGTGCTGAAGTCTCATGTCTTATGCTCCTATTTATGAGTAGTCACTGGAAGTCATTCGATGTGAATTCGGTACCATTGTCTGACCTCATTTTCTTGATGGTCCCATAGGGGGCAGTATCAGCGATAAACTTCTCTGTGGCTAGAACTGTGTCGCTCTTGTTTTTCAGAAAGTATACAAACACTGCACCAGAATAATCATCAGTGAACGCTATGATGTATTTGAATCCGTCCTTTGCAACTGGCTCTATAGGACCTGTTAAATCTGCGTGTACTAGTTCAAGTGAGTATTTTGCACGGGTGTCAGACTCTCTTTTTCGACTTTGAGCAAATTTTCCTTGGGTACAAATCTCACACTTCAGGTTGGACTTATCAACCTTACCTTGGATCTTCATTCCATCTACTAAATTCTGTAGTTTCAAGATATCATCGTAATTACAATGACCAAGGATTTTATGCCATATCTGAATATCATAACAACCGTAACAACTGTCTTCACATCCCTTATAGGTGTCCAAATAGTAAAGCCTGCTGTATTTCTTTATAATAAATTTTGTACCATTCTTAAGAGCCAGAATACTGTCATCTTGTCGGAATTCAACAGACGCCCCTTGCTGCTTCAACGGAAAAAATGTCTTGTGGATATATGGGGATAAATAATGCGTTTTGTAGCAATGTTCTCATTTGTTTTTCCTTACTGTCCATTAGGTACACTTCTGCGTCGCCTCTCTTTAGTGCTACACCGGAAGTTCTTTTCCCATCTGCCAACTCCATGTACTGTTTCTCTGGCTTAAACGAGGTGTCAAATCTTTTAAATTTCTTAATGTCTGTAATAATATGCGATGTTGCTCCTGTATCTACCATCAGGCTTTTTGTTACGGGATTGCTTAACTGGTCTTCGCTTATTTTAAAAGCAAATGTTTGTTCTGTATCATCAACCACATGCTTTACATTGTCTCCTGCTTTTCGTCTGCACAATGTCTCTCTGTGAGTGGAGCTCCTGCAATAATTACACCACTGTGTCTTCCTTTTATTCACTCTGCTTGGACATGCATTGACTTTGTGACCTTTCTGATTACAACTGTAGCAGATAATGATGTCTTTCTCCTTTGTTGGTATAACAGGGGTGCTGACCTTCATAACATTATCAGTGCTTGTGCTGCTACCATATTTTTAAGTGTCCTCAAAAATCCTTAACTTGGTTTTAAAGTCAGTAAAAGTCATATCTTCTTTACCTTGTGTTATATGGATTGCAAATGGTTTGAACGATTCAGGCAGGCCTTTAAGAATCATAGCAACTAATAGTCCATCACTGAGGGTCTCTCCTGCATTTCTGAGTGCTGTAACAGCTGTTTCTGTGCGTATGATATAGTCTGTGACACTTTCACATTCAGATTTCTGAAGAGATGTTAGTTCTGTGTATAAATTTATGATACGTGGCTTACCTTGGCCAGCATAATGATCTCTCAGGATTTTCAGCGCTTTTCTTCCATTATCAGTTGCTTCTCTCATTATAAGAGATAGACTTTTATCATCTAGGAATTGTATTAGTTCAGCATAAGCTTCTTCATTCTTATTCCTATCTTGTATAGGATCTACTCCATCTGCTGGTTCACGCAGGATAGTTTCTTTAAGATTCATTAAGCGTAGATGGCCTAGGAATTTTGTCTCCCACAGCTCATAATTCTTCTCATCTCCATCGAAAAGTAGCCTGCTCCATCGGCTCGTTCCATCTCTCCTGGGCCCATAACCTGTTGCCATTTCTTTACTTAAGAGATAGGATAACCGGATTAAGTTGCTTCTGAACCTATCTTGTGGATTACAGAAGATCTCTGATGGAGGACAAACTCACACAGGCACCATGCTTTTTGTTTCCTCAGGAACACACTGCTTCTTTACTGCACAGCTTACTTTTCTCTCTTTTTTTTTTTTTAAGTGCAACTTTATTTAAACACTTCCTGGTTAACAAACAGACAACATATTCATATGACTGTAGATCGATAGATAAGCTGTATAAGGGCATATAAAAAGATGTCATATATCTTAACAAAAACAATAAAAACTATTTGATCCCAAAAAAAGAAACAGTATGTTATATGCAATGAAATAGAAATTAGGAAACGCTGTGTTTTCCTGATTAGATATTGAGCCACTTCCTACTGGGCCTCTATACAGTTGCACAGACCGCACATATTTCAGCTCAAGCTAATCTTTGTGCTCCTGTTTTATTAGGGGTCTATTATTGTGCTTGACCTTGGGCCCACAGGAGAATCTTTTGGTACTAAAGTGAACCAGTCTGACTCTGTGAATGCTTGTACAATGTAGTCAGTGGCATACCTACCAGGGAAGCAGGGGAAGCAGCTGCTTCGGGGCCAGGCTGATAAGGGGCCCGGAGCAATAGTAAACAGTCAGACTGGCCACACCCCCTTCTACACTCACTTCACTACTGCTTTAGAATGTCCTCGAAGCAGAGCAGGGAGCTAAGCCCCGCCCATCAGCACGGACCATTAATAGAGGAGCCTGGCTGTTTAATAGTGCAGCCAGGGCTCAGTACAGTGTGCTACAGGGAGATCCTGTCTCCCCTCCCTCTCCTAACTATTAGTACAGCCCAGCTTCTGCTACAGAGACTGCTCTGTAGTCGGCAGTAACAGGAGGGAGAGTGGAGACAGGAAGTGCTGCAGAAAGAAGATGCTGTGCCTGTCACTATAGGAGCCCATACATTCCCTGCCAACCCTAAGAGTCCTGCATCTCGTGTAGCCCCCCCAGCTGCATTCATCTGCTAATCCTTTGCCCCCCCCCCCCCCCCAGTTGCATTCATCTACTGTACTTTCAGAAGCCCCCCCCAGTCCTGGGCCCCCTACTTATCTGATGCCCTGCCCTCTAGGCCCCCCTATCCATCTGATGCCACACTCCTTTGGGCTCCCATGTGCAGCTTGGGGACACCAGTATGAGGCCAGAATGGGGACTGGAAGATCACGGAGCGGCGGGGAGCAGGCGAGTATGGTTTTTCAACAACTGTACAATGCACCGCTAGTTCACATCACATTTTTGTCCCACATTTAAGGCTGGGTTCACATCACGTTTTTCCCATCCGTTTAACGTATACAAAAAAACGTATTCGGATGCCTCATACTGATGCCATGACAGTGACATCCGTTCACCATAGAGTTTCATTGTGAAAAAAAAAAAAAGTAGCCATTTTTTTTACCGGATTGTGCAGGATACAAGAACGTGGAGTACTGCATTTTTGTATCGTGTATGTCATAGTCCAGTAAAAACACATGTATATTAAAGAATCAAATGCCACTGTATGACGCCTGCCTGCCCGTTTAAAAATTTGCTGTGGGGCCCAGTCATTTTTAGCTACTCCACTGGTTACCAGGGGCTCAGACCATGGAGACAGACTACAGTCAGTGTCAGCCCTGCAGCAATACATAGAATGGGCGCCTATCCTACAGCAGGGGTCATACTGTGCTGTACATACAGTGTAGTGTGATGTCATGTTCACCTCTCCGGGTATATTACCCAGGAAGGCACAATTCTGCAAAAAGGACATGTTTTATCTTTTGGCGGAACGGAAGTGCGGAAAGGAACCCCACGGAAGTACTGCGTAGTGCTTACGTAGTGTTCCGTGATTCTGTTTCGCACCCTTCCGCATCTCCGGATTCGCGGACCGATTGAAGTGAATGGGTCCGCATCTGTGATGCGGAATGCACACGGAAGGGTGCCCATTTATTGATAATCCGCATATGCGGTCTGCAATACGGGAATGGCTGGCCCCTTTCACACGAACGATACGGGTTGGCTCCAGATGCGTTCAGGGTGCATTAATTGAAACTTGCACCATTTTTCAAGCAAGTTCAGTCAGTTTTGTCTACGATTGCATTCAGTTTTTTCTGCCCGGGTGCAATGGATTTTGATGCGTTTTTCATGCACGTGATAAAATACTAAAAGTTTACAAACAATATCTCCTAGCAACCTGGTGGTGTGCGTGGTGACATCGGCGCAGGTCCTGCTGAATGAAGATAGCAGATTTCTATCTTCATTCAGCAGGACCTGCTCCAACGTCACCACGCTCACAACGTGACGTCACCAAAGGTACTTTTCCTGCCAGGTCCTGAAAGAAGACGAGCCAGACTGCGCGATAAAGTGGATGAGGTGAATAATTAAATATTTTATTATTTTTTAACCCCTCAAGCCACATGTTACTTATCATTCTGTATTAAGAATGCTATTATTTTCCCTTATAACCATGTTATAAGAGAAAATAATAAAGTTCGGGTCCCTATCATCTCCTAGCAACCATCCGTGAAAATCGCATTGCATCTGCAATGCTTGTGGATGCAATGCGATTTTCAAGCAGCCCCATTCACTTCTTTGGGGCCTGCACTACGTGAAAAACGCAGAATATAGAGCATGCTGCGATTTTTATGCAGCGCACAAGTCATGCGTGAAAATCACTGATCATGTACACAGCCACATTGAAATGAATGGGTCCAGATTCAGTGCGGGTGCAATGCGTTCACATCACGCATTGCACCCGCGCGGAAAACTCGCCCGTGTCAAAGGGGCCTAAGACTTTGACACGGCCCCCCCAACAGTATGATAGAATGACACTACATGACAGATAGGGTGTGTGTGTATGTATATAATATATATAATAAAAAGGATGGCGTGGCAGCCTGGTCTGGTCTAGATCGTAACTAGCCAAAGGAGCGGGGTTTACACGGGGGGGGGGGGGGCATACAAAAATTTGCTGTGGGGCCCAGTCTCCTCTAGTTACGCCCCTGAATGTAGTGTTTGTTTTTAGCAAGCCCCCATGAGAACCAGTGTAGAGAATGGGAGTGGTAACGCCCCTGATGTAGTGTCACAGTGTCACGGTGTCCTACCTCAGGTCGTTGCTCCCTGGAGTCCATTGCAGTGAAAGCTATAGCACTGAAGAATGAAGCCAGAATTGAAAGTAACAAAGTCCTTTTTACTAAGTGCAACATATAACCTGATAATATATACAGTAGCAGCAGGCTTTAGTGCAATTCTTCTGACACCAGCAAGCATATAGAGGCAGGTTGGCTGGTGCCAATTCCGCACTTAGGTGACACAGGCCAAGTGGTTGTTTAGTGACGAGGGTGTCTTCAGGTGTATTCCCTCACTTCACAGCGGTGTCTGTCAAAGATGAATATAGCAGTTCCCTCTGCTGTCTTTATCCTCTCAAGGCATGACTTTAGGCAATCTGTAATGATTCTCTCTGGAGAATTATACAATAGAAGTAGGAGCACTGCAGGCTGCATCCCTTCCACTCTGTAGCTACATAGGAACTCCCCCTCCTAGAAGAAAGCAGTACCAGCCCACTCCTATCAATCACCCTGTTCCTCCCGTCTTAACAGTGTTCCTAAAATTAGTGTTGAGCTAATCCAAGCATCTGAAGAGGAATTTGATCTGAAGTTTAGAAAAAAATTAATTTACCATGAATCCAAATATCCTCGAGCTTTGTGGCAGCGGATCTGAATTTTTCTTAAAAAGGCTGCTACACATGTAAAAGTAAGAAACACAGCAATGTGAGATCACCCATAATGCCTAGCAGCCAGCCAATCAGCAGACAGACATACTTGTGATAAGGGATGTCCACGGCACTCCAGTTCAGATTATGCAATTTATTTTTAATTGTCAAAAAAGTAATTCATTTTACATAGATTTCCATATAATGTTGTTACATCCAGAAACAGAAAAAAATATAATAGTCACATTGTATTCGCCGGACGTTGAAATAACTAATTGCAACAGATGTGATATACCTGTTGCCCCCAACAAAAACTGATTAAGCGGTGTAATATACCTGCTTCCACAAAATACTGATTAAGGGGTTTGATATACCTGCTTCCACAAAATATTGATTGAGGGGTGTGATACACCGGCTTTCACAAAATATTGAGCCCTGCGATACACCAGCTTCCACCAAATATTACGGGGTTTGATATACCAGCTTCCAGCAAATACTCATGAAAGGGTTCTATATACCTGTTCCCACAAAATAATGATAGAGGGGATTGATATACCAGCTTCCACCTAATATTGATTAAGGGGTTTAATATTTAAGCTTCCAGCAAATACTCAAGAAGGGGTTCTATATACCTGTTTCCACAAAATACTGATAGAGGGAATTGATATACCAGCTTCCACCAAATATTGAATGAGGCCTGCAATATACCTGCTTCCACAAATACTGCTCTTCTATAGGGACTTTGTCACAGGGTCATTTTGAAAATGACAGGTAGAGCAAGAGGCAGGCCAACCCGCAGGGGTGGTAGGGGTAGAGCAGGTGCACCAGGCCGGAGCCTAAGTGGGAAGTTGGAGAAGATGCGTGCGATTATGTCAAAGGACGCACCAGAGTTGGTTGAGTGAGCCACTCAACCTTCCTCTTCTGCACTCTCCTCATCCTTTGTATCTGCACCCTCCTCACTCTCTGCTGTGTGCACCCCCAAAGACACCACCACCACCACCATCATAGCCCCTCCACTCGAGTCAGAGACCCTACTGATGTGCAGCCATTCTTGCCATCGGATCAGGAAGAGGAGGTAGCAATGACAGCCATCCAGCGGTCTGACGACAGTACCCAGATCAGCCCAAAGACGGAGGTCCCCGCTGTTGCTTCCTACTCCGAGATCTCTAATGTCAGTGGTGGTGAAGGTGACGATGATGACGTGTCGATAGATGTCACGTGGGTGCCCATAAGAGAGGAAGAGAAGAAGAATTTAGAGGGAGAGACGGAGTAGCAGATAGGGAGGAGAAGGAGGAGAAGCAGTCAGAACTCGCAGTGCACAGGAGGCAAAAAGCAGACTGAAAATGTATCTGGAGCGAGCAATCCACCATGCACGGTCACATCTGGCACTCCCAGGACGCCGGCACATGGCTCCACAGTGTGGGCTTTTTTTAATGTGTCAGCTGCTGACAATAGTGTTGCTATCTGCAGCCTGTGCTGTCAACGCATAAGTCCCAACACTCACCTAGGGACGACCGACTTAAGAAGGCACTTCCATCACCAAGCTTAGTGTCAGGACCCACAAAGCCACACTCCCGACGCTCCACGTCCCACCTCTTCTCCTTCTCCTCTCTCCTCCCATTTGTCCTCCACTCCACCTTTCAGCCATTTGATGAGATCACCAAACTGGTTAGTCGCAGCCAGGGTGCCATCAGTGACATTGTACCTTACGCCTTTTTTCTGAAGCGTGCATTGCGTTGTGTCTTTGATCAAGCCGTCGAGGAGCAAGAGCTGGAAGATGAGGAATAGAGTTGAGCGAACACCTCGATGTTCGGGTTCGAGAAGTTCGGCCGAACTTCCCGGAAATGTTCGGGTTCGGGATCTGAACCCGACCCGAACTTCGTCCCGAACCCGAACCCCATTGAAGTCAATGGGGACCCGAACTTTTCGGCACTAAAAAGGCTGTAAAACAGCCCAGGAAAGAGCTAGAGGGCTGCAAAAGGCAGCAACATGTAGGTAAATCCCCTGCAAACAAATGTGGATAGGGAAATGAATTAAAATAAAAATAAAATAAATAAAAATTTACCAATATCAATTGGAGAGAGGTCCCATAGCATAGAATCTGGCTTCACGTCAGCAGAGAATCAGTCTTCATGCCATAGCAGAGAATCTGGCTTCACGGCACCCACCACTGTAACAGTCCATTGTCATATATTTAGGCCCCGGCACCCAGGCAGAGGAGAGAGGTCCCGTAACAGAGAATCTGGCTTCATGTTAGCAGAGAATCAGTCTGCATGTCATAGCAGAGAATCAGGCTTCACGTCACCCACCACTGTAACAGTCAATTGTTATATATTTAGGCCCAGGCACCCAGGCAGAGGAGAGAGGTCCCGTAACAGAGAATCTGGCTTCATGTCAGCAGAGAATCAGTCTTCATGTCATAGCAGAGAATCAGGCTTCACGTCACCCAACACTGGAACAGTCCATTGTCAGATATTTAGGCCCAGGCACCCAGGCAGAGGAGAGAGGTCCCATAACAGAGAATCTGGCTTCATGTCAGCAGAGAATCAGTCTTCATGTCATAGCAGAGAATCAGGCTTCACGTCACCCAACACTGGAACAGTCCATTGTCAGATATTTAGGCTCAGGCACCCAGGCAGAGAAGAGAGGTCCCATAACAGAGAATCTGGCTTCATGTCAGCAGAGAATCAGTCTTCATGTCATAGCAGAGAATCAGGCTTCACGTCACCCACCACTGGAACAGTCCATTGTCACATATTTAGGCCCAGGCACCCAGGCAGAGGAGAGAGGTCCCATAACAGAGATTCAGGCTTCATGTCAGCAGAGAATCAGTCTTCATGTCATAGCAGAGAATCAGGCTTCACGTCACCCACCACTGGAAAAGGCCACTGTCAGATATTTTTAGGCCCCGGCACCCAGACAGAGGAGAGAGGTCCCATAACAGAGATTCAGGCTTCATGTCAGCAGAGAATCAGTCTTCATGTCATAGCAGAGAATCAGGCTTCACGTCACCCACCACTGGAACAGTCCATTGTCACATATTTAGGCCCAAACACCCAGGCAGAGGAGAGAGGTCCCATAACAGAGATTCAGGCTTCATGTCAGCAGAGAATCAGTCTTCATGTCATAGCAGAGAATCAGGCTTCACGTCACCCACCACTGGAACAGTCCATTGTCACATATTTAGGCCCAGGCACCCAGGCAGAGGAGAGAGGTCCCATAACAGAGAGATTCAGGCTTCATGTCAGCAGAGAATCAGTCTTCATGTCATAGCAGAGAATCAGGCTTCACGTCACCCACCACTGTAACAGGCCACTGTCAGATATTTTTAGGCCCAGGCACCCAGACAAAGGAGAGAGGTCCCATAACAGAGATTCAGGCTTCATGTCAGCAGAGAATCAGTCTTCATATCATAACAGAGAATCAGGCTTCATGTCACCCACCACTGGAACAGGCCTCTGTCAGATATTTTTAGGCCCCGGCACCCAGACAGAGGAGAGGTTCATTCAACTTTGGGTTGCCCCGCAATATAATTGTAAAATGAAAATAGGATTGAATGAGGAAGTGCCCTGGAGTACAATAATATATTGTTAAGGGGAGGTAGTTAATGTCTAATCTGCACAAGAGATGGACAGGTCCTGTGGGATCCATGCCTGGTTCATTTTTATGAACGTCAGCTTGTCCACATTGGCTGTAGACAGGCGGCTGCGTTTGTCTGTAATGACGCCCCCTGCCGTGCTGAATACACGTTCAGACAAAACGCTGGCCACCGGGCAGGCCAGCACCTCCAAGGCATAAAAGGCTAGCTCTGGCCACGTGGACAATTTGGAGACCCAGAAGTTGAATGGGGCCGAACCATCAGTCAGTATGTGGAGGGGTGTGCACAGGTACTGTTCCACCATGTTATTGAAATGTTGCCTCCTGCTAAGACATTCCGTATCAGGTGGTGGTGCAGTTAGCTGTGGCGTGGTGACAAAATTTTTCCACATCTCTGACATGCTAACCCTGCCCTCAGAGGAGCTGGCCGTGACACAGCTGCGTTGGCGACCTCTTGCTCCTCCTCTGCGTTCGCCTTGGGCTTCCACTTGTTCCCCAGTGACATTTGGGAATGCTCTCAGTAGCGCGTCTACCAACGTGCACTTGTACTCGCGCATCTTACTATCACGCTCCAGTGCATGAAGTAAGGTGGGCACATTGTCTTTGTACCGTGGATCCAGCAGGGTGGCAACCCAGTAGTCCACACACAATAAAATGTGGGCAACTCTGCTGTCGTTGCACAGGCACTGCAGCATGTAGTCGCTCATGTGTGCCAGGCTGCCCAGAGGTAAGGACAAGCTGTCCTCTGTGGGAGGCGTATCGTCATCGTCCTGCGTTTCCCCCCAGCCACGCACCAGTGATGGGCCTGAGCTGCGTTGGATGCCAGCCCGCTGTGAACTTGCTTCATCCTCATGCTCCTCCACCTCCTCCTCATCCTCGTCCTCCTCGTCCTCCAGTAGTGGGTCCTGTCTAACCACATTTGTACCTGGCCTCTGCTGTTGCAAAAAACCTCCCTCTGAGTCACTTCGAAGAGACTGGCCTGAAAGTGCTAAAAATGACCCCTCTTCCTCCTCCTCCTCCTGGGCCACCTCCTCTTCCATCATCGCCCTAAGTGTTGAGCGGGAAGGCCAAAGTTACGCTGTAGCGCAGACAGGCGAGCAGCGCAGGATGTGAACGCCGGAAGCGCGAACAGACGGCCCGCAATTTATGCAGCAGCTCTGACATGTTGGGGTAGTTGCGAATGAACTTCTGCACCACCAAATTCAGCACATGCGCCAGGCAAGGGATGTGCGTCAAACCGGCTAGTCCCAGAGCTGCAACGAGATTTCGCCCATTATCGCACACCACCAGGCCAGGCTTGAGGTTCACCGGCAGCAACCACTCGTCGGTTTGTTGTTCTATACCCCGCCACAACTCCTGTGCGGTGTGGGGCCTGTCCCCCAAACATATGAGTTTCAGAACGGCCTGCTGACGTTTACCCCGGGCTGTGCTGAAGTTGGTGGTGAAGGTGTGTGGCTGACTGGATGAGCAGGTGGAAGAAGAGGAGGAGGAAGCTGAGTAGGAGGAGGATGAGACAGGAGGCAAAGAATGTTGCTCTGCTCAGCTCTCCGCCTGGGGCCCAGCCGCCACTACATTTACCCAGTGTGCAGTTAGGGAGATATAGCGTCCCTGGCCGTGCTTACTGGTCCACGTATCTGTGGTTAGGTGGACCTTGCCACAGATGGCGTTGCGCAGTGCACACTTGATTTTATCGGATACTTGGTTGTGCAGGGAAGGCACGGCTCTCTTGGAGAAGTAGTGGCGGCTGGGAACAACATACTGTGGGACAGCAAGCGACATGAGCTGTTTGAAGCTGTCTGTGTCCACCAGCCTAAATGACAGCATTTCATAGGCCAGTAGTTTAGAAATGCTGGCATTCAGGGCCAGGGATCGAGGGTGGCTAGGTGGGAATTTACGCTTTCTCTCAAATGTTTGTGAGATGGAGAGCTGAACGCTGCCGTGTGACATGGTTGAGATGCTTGGTGACGCAGGTGGTGGTGTTGGTGGTACATCCCATGTTTGCTGGGCGGCAGGTGCCAACGTTCCTCCAGAGGCGGAGGAAGAGCCCGAGGCGGCGGCAGCAGCAGAAGAGGCCGAGGCAGCAGCAGCAGAAGAGGTAGCAGGGGGAGCCTGAGTGACTTCCTTGTTTTTAAGGTGTTTACTCCACTGCAGTTCATGCTTTGCATGCAGGTGCCTGGTCATGCAGGTTGTGCTAAGGTTCAGAACGTTAATGCCTCGCTTCAGGCTCTGATGGCACAGCGTGCAAACCACTCGGGTCTTGTCGTCAGCACATTGTTTGAAGAAGTGCCATGCCAGGGAACTCCTTGAAGCTGCCTTTGGGGTGCTCGGTCCCAGATGGTGGCGGTCAGTAGCAGGCGGAGTCTCTTGGCGGCGGGTGTTCTACTTTTGCCCACTGTTCCCTCTTTGTCTTTTGCTACACTGTTGGCTCGGTCTCACCACTGCCTCTTCCTCCGAACTGTGAAAGTCAGTGGCACGACCTTCATTCCATGTGGGGTCTAGGACCTCATCGTCCCCTGAATCGTCTCCACCCAGTCTTGATCCCTGACCTCCTGTTCAGTCTGCACACTGCAGAAAGACGCAGCAGTTGGCACCTGTGTTTCGTCATCATCAGAGACGTGCTGAGGTGGTATTCCCATGTCCTCATCATCAGGAAACATAAGTGGTTGTCCGTTAGTGCATTCTATCTCTTCCACCGCTGGGGAAGGGCTAGGTGGATGCCCTTGGGAAACCCTGCCAGCAGAGTCTTCATCAGCATAAGAGACTGCTGCATAACTTGAGGCTCAGACAATTTCCCTGATATGCATGGGGGTGATGTGACAGACTGATGGGCTTGGTTTTCATGCGCCATCTGTGCGCTTTCTGCAGAAGACTGGGTGGGAGATAATGTGAACGTGCTAGATGCACTGTCGGCCACCCAATTGACTAATGCCTGTACCTGCTCAGGCCTTACCATCCTTAGAACGGCATTGGGCCCCACCAAATATGGCTGTAAATTCTGGCGGCTACTGGGACCTGAGGTAGTTGGTACACTAGGACGTGTGGCTGTGGCAGAACGGCCACGTCCTCTCCCAGCACCAGAGGGTCCACTAACACCACCACGACCATGTCCGCGTCCCTTACTAGATGTTTTCCTCATTGTTACCGTTCACCACAATAAGAAAAATATTATTCGGGCCAATGTATTGAATTCAAATTCAGGCCTTTTTTTACAGACACCTAACACTATCTGGCTATCTATTTAGGTACCGTATTACACTAATACAGGCACACCAGTAATGACAGATTTAGCTGAATACAAATTTGAGGCCTATTATTTAGGCGCTGGGTGACAGGTATACGTTTACGGACAGAATTAGACTTGGATCTGCACTGTAGCGTGTGTGTGAAGTTCTTGAGAATTACCCTATCAGCACCTTGAATCTAATATACCCTTTTAGGGATAGATTTAAAGTAGGCCTTATACAGCAGAAACCACTAATTTTGAGAATTGCAAAATTGGGAATTGTTTTTCAACCCAGAACAAAAACTGTGCTTTGACGGACACTAAATAACTTGACCAGCTAAAGCAGTAATGACAGATTTGGATGAATATAAATGTGAGGCCTATTTTTTAGGCGCTGGGTGACAGGTATACGTTTAATCACAGAATTAGACTTGGATCTGCACTGTAGCGTGTGTGTGAAGTTATTGAGAATGACCCTATCAGCAACTTTAATCTAATATACCCTTTTAGGGATAGATTTAAAGTAGGCCTGATACAGCAGAAACCATTAATTTTGAGAATTGCAAAATTGGGAATTGTTTTTCAACCCAGAACAAAAACTGTGCTTTGACGGACACTAAATAACTTGACCAGCTAAAGCAGTAATGACAGATTTGGATGAATATCAATGTGAGGCCTATTTTTTAGGCGCTGGGTGACAGGTATACGTTTAATCACAGAATTAGACTTGGATCTGCACTGTAGCGTGTGTGTGAAGTTCTTGAGAATTACCCTATCAGCACCTTAAATCTAATATACCCTTTTAGGGATAGATTTAAAGTAGGCCTGAAACAGCAGAAACCACAAATTTTGAGAATTGCAAAATTGGGAATTGTTTTTCAACCCAGAACAAAAACTGTGCTTTGACGGACACTAAAAATAACTTGACCAGCTAAAACAGTAATGACAGATTTGGATGAATATAAATGTGAGGCCTATTTTTTAGGCGCTGGGTGACAGGTATACGTTTACGGACAGAATTAGACTTGGATCTGCACTGTAGCGTGTGTGTGAAGTTCTTGAGAATTACCCTATCAGCACCTTGAATCTAATATACCCTTTTAGGGATAGATTTAAAGTAGGCCTGATACAGCAGAAACCATTAATTTTGAGAATTGCAAAATTGGGAATTGTTTTTCAACCCAGAACAAAAACTGTGCTTTGACGGACACTAAATAACTTGACCAGCTAAAACAGTAATGACAGATTTGGATGAATATAAATGTGAGGCCTATTTTATTTATTTTTTTTGAACAATAATTTTTATTGAAGGATTTTATAACAGTAGGTTACATAGAAATGAAAAGCAATCACATGTACATGTTGAAATAGGTAACATTATGGCAAAAATGTAGTTATTGTAAAGTTACACTTTTTTTCACAGCATACAGATGCAAACGATGAGCTTGGAAAGGTAGAAAAGTTGTATGGGTACATATAAAGGAGCAAGAAAAGGAGAAAGAGTAAATACTTGAGTCGGCTGAAGAAAAATAAGCATGAGTCAAACTTTACACTCTAATGGAGGCACTAGGAGGTGGATTACATCTCTTGTGGTTCATCCAAACTTCCCATCTCTTCAGAAATGTTATTTTCGTATTATTAGATGATGCCCATAAACCTTTATATAAGCAGCTATTATCCAGGGATCTGCAAATCCTATTAACATTGGGAAGATTCCCAGATTTCCAACAAGCAGCTATTTTCAAGCGAGTTATAAATATTAAGTGGCTAGCTTTATATCTAAAGTGATAAGGAAGGTCTATCAGTCCTACAGACAACAAAGCCATCTTAGATGAAGGTTCAATAGGGTAGCAAGCTAACGAAGATATAAATTTAAATATTGAAATCCATAGGACTTTAACAGTCGGGCAATCCCACCACATATGTAGGAAGCTACCCGGAACTTGACCACATCGCCAACACTCTGGAGATGATTCGGGGAAGATTTTATTTAGATATAAAGGTGTTCTATACCATCTATAGAGTATTTTCCTCGCTCCTTCTAAATGATCAGAACATTTAGACAGTTTGGATACAGAGGTGAAGGCTTCAGACCAATCTGAATCCGAGAGGTCAGAGCCTACAGTAGGTGTTTGTGAGATTGTGCTTTTAGCACGACAGCGTCGCGCTGATACTCGGCAACATGGTGCCGAGATCTCGCACTCACTGGAATAGTGACAGCACATCCCAGCAAGCGCGTCATAGAAGCGACGGGAGATCCGACTTGGATTCCCGCCAATTCTACACGTGTGCGGCGTTTGTTATGAATCCTGAGGGGGAAGTCCCCGCCGGATTTTAAAAAAAAAACTCGGGCTGGGTCCCCCCCTCAGGAGCATACCGGGCCCTTAGGTCTGTTATGGGTTGTAAGGAGAGCCCCCCCTACGCCGAAAAAAATGGCGTAGGGGGTCCCCCTACAATCCATACCAGACCCGTATCCAAAGCACGCTACCCGGCCAGCCAGGAAGGGAGTGGGGACGAGCGAGCGCCCCCCCCCCCCCCCTCCTGAGCCGTACCAGGCTGCATGCCCTCAACATGGGGGGGTTGGGTGCTCTGGGGCAGGGGGCACACTGCGGCCCCCCCACCTCAGAGCACCCTGTCCCCATGTTGATGAGGACAGGGCCCCTTCCCGACAACCCTGGCCGTTGGTTGTCGGGGTATGCGGGCGGGAGGCTTATCGGAATCTGGGAGCCCCCTTTAATAAGGGGGCCCCCAGATACCGGCCCCCCCACCCTAAGTGAATGAGTATGGGGTACATCGTATCCCTACCCATTCACCTGCAAGAAAAGTGGTAAAAACACAAATAAACCACACAGTGTATTAAAATATTTTATTTTTCTGCTCCGGAGGCCGCCCCCTGTCTTCTTTATTAGCTCTTTTACCAGGGGGGGCTCTTCTTCTTCCGCTATCCCGACGGGTCTTCTCCGCTATCCGGGGGGTCTTCTCAACTCTCCGGGGTTCTCCTTCTGTCTTCTCCGCTATCCGGGGGGGTCTTCTCAACTCTCCGGGGTTCTCCTTCTGTCTTCTCCGCTATCCGGGGGGGTCTTCTCAACTCTCCGGGGTTCTCCTTCTGTCTTCTCCTTCTGTCTTGTTGACTCGGCGCACCCCGGTTCTTCGTCTCGCGAGACGAAGAACCGGGGTGCGCCGAGTCTCGCGAGACGAAGAACCGGGGTGCGCCGAGTCAACAAGACAGAAGGAGAAGACAGAAGGAGAACCCCGGAGAGTTGAGAAGACCCCCCCGGATAGCGGAGAAGACAGAAGGAGAACCCCGGAGAGTTGAGAAGACCCCCCCGGATAGCGGAGAAGACAGAAGGAGAACCCCGGAGAGTTGAGAAGACCCCCCGGATAGCGGAGAAGACCCGTCGGGATAGCGGAAGAAGAAGAGCCCCCCCTGGTAAAAGAGCTAATAAAGAAGACAGGGGGCGGCCTCCGGAGCAGAAAAATAAAATATTTTAATACACTGTGTGGTTTATTTGTGTTTTTACCACTTTTCTTGCAGGTGAATGGGTAGGGGTACGATGTACCCGCCCGCATACCCCGACAACCAACGGCCAGGGTTGTCGGGAAGGGGCCCTGTCCTCATCAACATGGGGACAGGGTGCTCTGAGGTGGGGGGGCCGCAGTGTGCCCCCTGCCCCAGAGCACCCAACCCCCCCATGTTGAGGGCATGCAGCCTGGTACGGCTCAGGAGGGGGGGGGGCGCTCGCTCGTCCCCACTCCCTTTCTGGCTGGCCGGGTAGCGTGCTTTGGATACGGGTCTGGTATGGATTGTAGGGGGACCCCCTACGCCGTTTTTTTCGGCGTAGGGGGGGCTCTCCTTACAACCCATAACAGACCTAAGGGCCCGGTATGCTCCTGAGGGGGGGACCCAGGCCGGATTTTTATTTAAAATCCGGCGGGGACTTCCCCCTCAGGATTCATAACAAACGCCGCACACGTGTAGAATTGGCGGGAATCCAAGTCGGATCTCCCGTCGCTTCTATGACGGCTCTGTCTCCATCGCGG
The DNA here is from genome assembly GCF_905171765.1 of Bufo bufo. Classification (NCBI taxonomy): domain Eukaryota; kingdom Metazoa; phylum Chordata; class Amphibia; order Anura; family Bufonidae; genus Bufo; species Bufo bufo. The sequence continues at coordinate 35,278 of NW_024400245.1, forward strand.
CAAGCCAGCTCGGCGCTGGCTCCCGCGATGGGGCTCGTAGGTGCTCAATCTCGCCGAGAAAGAGAGCGAGATTGACACAAAATCGGGTTCACCTACTGTAGCTCATGGTTCCAGAGGTCTAGGGTATGCTGTAAGGGGTTAACGCATGACTCTTTCAGTAAGGTATATCCTTTAGTAATGCCTTTATCTAATTTTTGGGCCATGTGTATCCATTGTAGAAAAGCTTGGTTGTTTGTATTATGTGTAAAATTTCTTGGGGATTTCAGCAAGTGTCTTAATCTTAGATATTTCTAAAAATCTGAATTGGGGATATTAAAGTCTTTATGCAGTTGAGCGAACTCTATAAACACATCATCCTTCCATAATTGTTTGACTTCAGTAATACCTAACTCCGCCCAATTATCTAGTCTGATGTCTGGGATAGCTAGCTCACAAACCTTCAGGGGCATTGCAAAAATTGAGGTATTAATTAATTTATCTATTCTAGCAACAGAATACCAGGTGTTTAGTATTGTTGTCAAGGTTAATAATGGAGAGTTATGTTTGATACCAAAAGCCGCTGAAGCAGAAAGACGCAGATTTATGTTGTAGGAGCCCATAATAGTTTTTTCTAATGCTACCCATTTTTTTGTGGAGTCATCTTTGAGCAAATATCTCAGTTGGTCAAGTATAGATGAGGCATGATAATGTTTAATAGAGGGTACATTGAGACCTCCTGTTTTGAGTGGCTTGTTAAGTATGAGGGTTTTCACTCTGGGTCTAAGTTTACCCCAGATGTGGCGATTGATTAGTGATTGGAGCTTATTTATGTATCCAGAGGGGATAGAGATAGGGAAACATGTAGATAATTTTGGGTAGAATAACCATTTTCAAAGCAGCTATTCTCCCTAGCCAAGAAATGGAATCCATCCTTAGGTTGTTCAAGGAAATATAAATTTTATCGTATAAAGGCCAAAAATTGACCTTGAATAGTTTGTTAGTGTCACGGAACCATGAACCAGACGTACAACAAGAGATAAGTGAAAATAAGAAGGCTTTATTGAAAATAAAGCTGTAAAGCAAAAGTCCAAACGAATGGTGAAACCGAAGCAGAGTCTTTGAGAGGCCAGAGATCAGGAACCAGAAGGGTAGTCAGACGAAGCCAGGATCAGGAACCAGCAGGGTAGTCAGACGAAGCCAGGATCAGGAACCAGCAGGGTAGTCAGACGAAGCCAGGATCAGGAACCAGCAGGGTAGTCAGACGAAGCCAGGATCAGGAACCAGCAGGGTAGTCAGACGAAACCAGGATCAGGAACCAGAAGCAGCAGCAGTCTTAGAAGCATGTGAACACAGGAGGACCAAGCAGGGAACTGAAGCCACAGACCTCCTATATATATGAGCTAGGCATCCAGCTCCTCCCAGTGGGAAGGAGGAGCCGCAGGGTGGAAGGCTACAAGAAACCCAGAAACCAAGATGGCCGCCAGCACATGTCAAACGAAGGAGAACAGCAAGAAGGTAAGACCATGACAGTACCTCCCCCTCAAGGGCCCCTCCTCCGCGGAGCAAAAAACGGTTTCTGAGGGAAGCGTGCGTGGAAGGCTCGGAGCAAGGCAGGAGCATGGACATCTGCGGAGGGAACCCAGGAACGCTCCTCTGGACCATAACCACGCCAATGGACCAAAAACTGCACCCGACCGCGGACCAGGCGTGAGTCCAGGATATTGCTCACCTCATACTCCTCATGATTGCCCACTCGGACCGGACGAGGCCGAGGAACCGAGGAAGTGAAACTATTACACACCAGTGGCTTCAACAGGGAGACATGAAACACGTTAGAGATCCGCATGCCAGGAGGAAGCGCAAGGGCATAGGCTACCGGGTTTACCCTGCGAAGCACTCGGAAGGGACCAACAAAGCGAGGCGCCAGCTTGGGAGTGGGCACTCGAAGGTTGAGGTTGCGGGTGGACAACCATACACGGTCTCCGACCTGGTAGGAAGGAGCAGGCGCTCGTCTGCGATCAGCCTGGAGTCTCTGGCGCTGCGCAGAGGCCTCAAGGGACTTCTGGATCTGTACCCAAGAAGCACGTAGGACGGAAAGGTGATCCTCCACAGCCGGAATATCCTGGGGAGAGAATACCTCCGGTAACACGGCAGGTTGGAACCCATAATTGGCCATGAAGGGAGACGTCCCAGAGGAAGAGTTCACCGCCGTGTTCCTGGCAAACTCAGCCCAAGGCAGAAGGTCAACCAAATTGTCTTGGTGATCGGAGACATAGCAACGAAGGAATTGCTCCAAGGCCTGATTGGATCGTTCTGCGGCCCCATTGGACTGAGGGTGGTAGGCCGAGGAGAAGGAGAGATGAATCCCCAACTGGGAGCAAAAGGCGCGCCAGAACCTGGACACAAACTGACTCCCCCGATCCGACACAATCTCCTTGGGCAAACCGTGCAACCGGAAGACCTCCCTGGCAAAAATCGTGGCCAACTCTTGTGCAGAGGGTAACTTCTTGAGAGGAACACAGTGGCACATTTTGGAAAACCGATCCACAATCATGAGAATGACCGTATGGCCTCGGGATGCAGGGAGGTCCACAATGAAATCCATCCCCAGGTGTGACCATGGGCGCTCCCCGGTGGCTATGGGTTGCAGAAGGCCCAACGGAAGGTGCCGAGGGGACTTACTCTGGGCACAAACGGAGCATGCCGCTACATATGCGGCGATGTTGGAACGTAGGGAAGGCCACCAGAACAGACGTGAAACAGCCCAGGACAGCTGATTCTTTCCAGGATGCCCCGCGGTCTTGGAGTTATGGTAGGTTCGCAACAACCGAGTGCGCAACTCCTCAGGCACAAAACATCTGCCGTTGGGTCTCCCAGGGGGAGCACCAGATTGAGCCGCCAAAATCTGCTCACCCAGGGGAGAGGTCAGGCTGGTGCGAATGGCGGCCAGGATCTGATTCGGAGGTATGACCGAAGTCGGAATCGACTCCTCCCTGGACAGCTCGGAGTACTGCCGTGATAGGGCATCCGCCCTGATGTTCTTGGAACCGGGTAGGTAGGAGACCACGTAATTAAAACGTGACAAGAACAGAGCCCATCTGGCCTGACGTGGTGTCAATCTCTTGGCCTCAGAAAGGTAGGTCAGATTCTTATGGTCCGTCAGGATGAGAACTGGAACCACCGAACCCTCGAGCAAGTGCCTCCATTCTTTAAGGGCCTGCACGATGGCCAATAACTCCCTGTCACCAATCTGATAGTTGCACTCCGCGGAAGACAGTTTCCGGGAGTAAAACCCACAAGGAAGCAGAGGACCCTCTGGTGTTCTACGCTGAGACAGAAGGGCGCCTACTCCCGTCTCAGACGCGTCCACCTCGAGGACAAAGGGCAACCCAGGGTTGGGATGCGACAGAATCGGAGCCGACACAAAAGCGGACTTTAGGGCCTCAAAAGCTCGGATGGCCTCGAGCGGCCAGACCTGGGAATTACTGCCCTTCCTGGTCAGATCCGTGAGAGGCTTGGCCAGCATGGAAAAGTCCCTGATGAACTTCCGATAATAATTGGCGAAGCCCAAAAAGCGCTGCAGGGAACGAAGACCACTGGGCTGGGGCCACTGTAAGACAGCCGAAACCTTCTCAGGATCCATGGAGAACCCCTCAGCGGAAATGATGTAACCTAAGAAGGTTACCTGGGATCGGTGAAATTCGCATTTCTCAAGCTTACCGAACAGCTTGTTCTCTCGTAACCGTTGCAACACTCGTCTGACATCCAGAATGTGGGCCTCCATGGATTCAGAATATACCAAGATGTCATCCAAATAGACCACCACACACTGCTGCAACAGGTCACGGAAAACATCGTTGATGAATTCCTGAAAGACTGCGGGCGCATTGCACAACCCAAAGGGCATAACCAAGGATTCATAATGACCGGTCCTGGTGTTAAACGCGGTCTTCCACTCATCGCCCGCCTTGATCCTTACCAGGTTATATGCCGCCCTCAGGTCGAGTTTGGTAAAGACCGTGGCCCCTTTAAGGCGATCGAACAGCTCGGAAATCAAGGGTATCGGGTAAGCGTTCTTGATCGTGATGCGATTGAGACCCCTGTAATCGATGCAAGGCCTCAACTCACCGCCCTTCTGTAAATGCTGGTCTCCAGGAACATTATAGCTAGTTTGTTCAAAAAAACATGTTTGACCGTTATGCCCACTTACATACCCAACGTACCAAGCGCATGGCTGTTTCTGTAGTGTAGTGGTTATCACGTTCGCCTAACACGCGAAAGGTCCCCGGTTCGAAACCGGGCAGAAACATACAAAACCTGCTTTTGTTATTTCTTTCAAGATGCATGGGTGACAGAAGCCTCTGCCACTATCAAGTCAGATGCCTCTACAAAGAGAAAAAAGACACAAACCATGTGAGGTGACTGAACAACTTTGGAAACGTTTGTCCGTTGAAATGTAACAAGGAACGATCGTTTTAGCCCAGCCATGATAGACCGTTATCCTTTGAAAAGAAGCCAGCCGCGTGTAATCATCTTCATCCGATGGTCAGACAAAAGATATTTTGTTCAAAATAAGATCGTGCGTGGGCGAAAGATCTTTCTTTGAAAGAACGTTCCAGGAAAGAGCTTTTGTCCATCGCCCCGGTTTCATTGAACGCGTACGGGCAGTTTGAACAACTGTAATGCCTATTACGGACTAAGATGTGTTTGGCTGTGTCTGTGAAACCAATGCTCACCAGGTGTTTGTTTGTTCATCTGCTGTTCAAGCAACGTCTATCTAAAGTGTCTGACCACCTTAAGGCTACCCCTAGGTGTTTACCAGAGAACGCCAAAAGGCCGGTTGGACTTGGCTACTAGGGACCCAGGCTAAGTCTACCGAGTACGCAGGCAGAAAACAGGTGCGAGCTCATAGGCAACACACCGTTTTTTTCGGCGTAGGGGGGGCTCTCCTTACAACCCATAACAGACCTAAGGGCCCGGTATGCTCCTGAGGGGGGGACCCAGGCCGGATTTTTATTTAAAATCCGGCGGGGACTTCCCCCTCAGGATTCATAACAAACGCCGCACACGTGTAGAATTGGCGGGAATCCAAGTCGGATCTCCCGTCGCTTCTATGACGGCTCTGTCTCCATCGCGGCAAGCCAGCTCGGCGCTGGCTCCCGCGATGGGGCTCGTAGGTGCTCAATCTCGCCGAGAAAGAGAGCGAGATTGACACAAAATCGGGTTCACCTACTGTAGCTCATGGTTCCAGAGGTCTAGGGTATGCTGTAAGGGGTTAACGCATGACTCTTTCAGTAAGGTATATCCTTTAGTAATGCCTTTATCTAATTTTTGGGCCATGTGTATCCATTGTAGAAAAGCTTGGTTGTTTGTATTATGTGTAAAATTTCTTGGGGATTTCAGCAAGTGTCTTAATCTTAGATATTTCTAAAAATCTGAATTGGGGATATTAAAGTCTTTATGCAGTTGAGCGAACTCTATAAACACATCATCCTTCCATAATTGTTTGACTTCAGTAATACCTAACTCCGCCCAATTATCTAGTCTGATGTCTGGGATAGCTAGCTCACAAACCTTCAGGGGCATTGCAAAAATTGAGGTATTAATTAATTTATCTATTCTAGCAACAGAATACCAGGTGTTTAGTATTGTTGTCAAGGTTAATAATGGAGAGTTATGTTTGATACCAAAAGCCGCTGAAGCAGAAAGACGCAGATTTATGTTGTAGGAGCCCATAATAGTTTTTTCTAATGCTACCCATTTTTTTGTGGAGTCATCTTTGAGCAAATATCTCAGTTGGTCAAGTATAGATGAGGCATGATAATGTTTAATAGAGGGTACATTGAGACCTCCTGTTTTGAGTGGCTTGT
>NW_024400246.1:0-41110 GCF_905171765.1 Bufo bufo
TTTTAAGTGATGAATTTAAAATGAAAAAAAATCCTTGACTATGTTATTATCCCCACCAACCAAAACTCAGCTAGAAGAACCCCCAGTAGAGACTACTCAGGAGAACCACCAAGTCACTATCTCCTGGAGTAGTCTCTGTTCAAGTAACGGTCTAGAGAAACCAATGCAGAGCACTGAGCAATTAGGCAAAACCATAGTCAATGGCAGGCCGAGGTCAGGGGAGGTAGAGTACCCACAATCCAGTTAGCAGTCTGGAGCAGGCAGTGGAGTACAGGCCCCAAAAATTAGGCATTCACCTGACAGAAAAGAACAAGTGATTATGTGGTGAGAGGTATATTAGACGGTCACTGGATAACTATTTTACTGCAGGCCAGTACAGGCCCCAAAAATTTGGCATTGACCTGACAGAAATTAACAAGTGATTATGTGGCTAGAGGTACATTAGGCGGTCACTGAGTAACAATTTTACTGTAGGCCACTGGAGTAGATGCCCCAAAAATTAGGTATTCACCTGACAGAAAAGGCCTTTTATGCCGCTGTATATACATAAGGCAAGGACCATTCTTTGTTCTGGGTAGTGGCGGATATGTGTGGGCTGGCATGAGGAAATTCAATTACACGTGGTCGTCACAGGTGTTGAATTCCTCCGAGATCCATGCCTCATTCATTTTTAGAAATGTGAGGTAGTCCACATTGTCGTGAGCTAGGCGAGTGCGCTTATAGGTCACTATCCCCCCTGCTGTGCTGAATGTCCTTTCGGACAGGACACTCGACATGGGGCAAGCCAAGAGTTCAGTGGCAAATTGTGCCAGCTCTAGCCACAGGTCAAGCCTGCACACATAGTAGTCCAGGGGATCCTCGCTTCTCAGAGCGTCCACATTGGCCGTTAACCCGATGTAGTCGGACACCTGTCAGCCTAGGCGTTCCCTGAGGCTGGATCTGGAGGAAGGCTGTCGATGGGTTGGCTGCAAGAATGATCTCATATCCGAAGTGACCAACACATCTTCAAACTGCCCTCTTCTTGCAGGCACGGTAGGATTGGTACCCGCACCTGTTTCTCTGTGAGTGAAAATTGCTCTGCCAGCGCCCACAACAGCAGAATGCAGCATCTCTCGCAGCAAGGCCTGGAAATGCTGCATTCTGCCAGCCCTCTGTGATGCTGGTAACATGTCTGCCATTTTGTGTTTGTACCGGGGGTCTAAGTACGTTGTCACCCAGTACTGGTCCTTGCCCTTTATGCTTTCTATACGGGAGTCCCTCTTTAAACACTGGAGCATGAAGGCCCCCATTTGCACTAAATTGGAAGCGGTGGAGCACCCTTGCGTCCTCGGCAGTGGCGCAGCCCGGGGCGGGGGGCGCTGCGGCCTTTTTTTAGTGGGGGGCGGCGGCAGGGCACAGGGAGATGAGCGCTTCCATTGTGGAGGCGCTCATCCCCATAGTCCTCTGTATTGCCATCCTCAGGACAGTGATACAGATGAATGTGCTGCGGGGCAGGGGAGAGGCATCTCCCTTCCCTGTTCCTCTGATAGGCTGCAGGCCTAGTGCCTGCCGCCTATCAGAGGCCGTTGCAGGTGGTGATGTCATCGCGCCGCCTGAGCCGTACAGCGCGGGACACAGGCCGAAGAGGCCTGCATCGCATCACTGCCATGGTGGTAAGTATAAGTGTTTATTTTTTTATATGGTACAATACTGGCTACTGGCACATGATTGGGGGGCCATCTATGGGGGGCACTTCTCACTGGCACATGATTGGGGGCAATCTATGGGGGCACTTACTGGCACATTATTGGTGGGCATCTATGGGGGCACATCTTACTGGCATATTATTGGGGGGCACTGTGGGGGCATCTATGGGGGCACATCTTACTGGAACATTATTGGGGGGCACTGTGGGGGCATCTATGGGGGCACTTCTTACTGGCACTATGGGAGCACTTCTTAATGGCACATTATAGGGGGCATCTACTGAGGCCACAAAAAAGGAGTATTTTATATAGGGGCTCTGTATAGGGGCATTTTATACTGGGACACATGGTGGATACTATGGAGAAGGGGGGAGAGGAGTACTATGGGGTAATTTACAGGAACACGAAGAAGTGGTATTTTATACTTGCAAATTATGGGGGAAACTAAGGGGATCTACTGGGGCACTATATATGGGGCATTTTATACTGGTACATTATGGGGGGCACTAGGAGGAATGGGGGAGAGGAGCACTATGGGGTATTTACTGGGGCACTATATAGTGGTATTTTATACTGGCACATTATGGGGGCACTATGGGGACATTAGCTAAACTGGGGGCATTAAAAGGGGGTATTTTTTGCACTGTCACATTATAAGGAGAATTATTACTATTGGGGGGCATTATGGTGGGCTTTATTACTACTGGGGGTCTATGGGGAACATGATTACTAGTATGGGCACTATGGGAGCATTATTACTTCTGGGGCACAGTGTCGACATGTTGGGGGGCACTGTAGGAGCACTATTACTACCATGTGTGCTCTAGCAGAGAGTTATTCCTATTGGTGGGACTTTTGGGAGCACTATTACTGTGGGGGCACCTTGGCACAGTATCAGCTTACCACAGTTATTTTTGGGGGACGTTATGTTTACACTATTAGTGTCATGGGCACTATTTGCTGGGCGCAGTTATTTTAGGGCACTGTGTGCAATAATTATTGAAGGGCATTATCTGTGTGGTACTACTATTATTAGGGGGTTTATCTGTTTCTGCAGTATATAATTGGGGAGCACGGCAGGCAGAGTATTGGGGATGGTAGGATGATTTGTCCAGAAGATGGGAGGATGATGGAAAAGTAGTAAACTAAGATTTTTTTGGTCAAACTGCAGAGACGAGAAATGGCTGAAAAATGTTGGTCTGCTCTGAAGGTCTGAAAGGAGAAGATGAGGAAAGAGAACATTTACATCAAAGGAGACGTCACTGGATTTAAGAGGTATGGGGCTCTGTATTACCCTGGATGTAAGAGGTATGGGGTGCTGTATTACCCTGGATGTAGGAGGTATGGGGCGCTGTATTACCCTGTATATTCTGTATTAATGGGAGGGTGGATATAGAATTTGTCCCACACTGTAGCAGCCTGCCCCCAGACATCAGGTCCCACTGTGTGTGTTTTGAAATCTGGGGCCTCACACCCATCTACTACATTATCTGTACACAGAGAGTTATCACAGTGTTATCTGTGGTGTTACATAGGACTGCAGGTGATATCTACTACATTATCTGTGAAAAGGGGCGTGGCCACAGGTTGGGGGGGGGGGGGCGCAATACTTGGCTTGCTCCGGGTGCTGGCAACCCACGCTAGGCCACTGGTCCTCGGTCTCCTCCCCCCAGCCACGGACAACACCAGGGATCCCCGAAAAGTTTAAAGTCCCCCTCAAAGCCTGCTCTTCTTCTCAGATGGAGTAGCCCCCCCGGGAATTCATTCAGCATTGCGACTTTCTCATCTTCCAGCTCCTGCTCCTCGACGGCTTGATCACTGACACGACGCAATGCACGATCCAGAAAGAAATTGTAAGGTACGAGGTCACTGATGGCGCCCTGGCTGCGACTGACCAGTTTGGTGGTCTCATCAAATATCCGCAGAAGTCTGCATGCGTCTCGCATGAGCAGCCACTGGCGTGGTATAAAGAAACCAAGCTCCCCAGACCCTGTCCTGCCGCAGAGTTCGTACAGGTAGTCGTTATCGGCACGTTGCTGCTGGAGCAGCCTATCAAGCATATACAAGGTGGAGTTCCAGCACGTCTGGCTGTCACAAATCAGACGTCTGACGGGCAGGTGGTGTCGCCGCTGAACGTCAGCAAGGCGAGCCATGGCCGTGTAAGAACTTCTAAAATGGCCAGAGATTTGGCCTGCTGTAAGACATCCTGGACCCCGGGGTATTTTAGCAACGTTCAGGATGTGCAATGCACGGCACGTGTGTCGTTTTGCACTGTTTTAGTGCGCTCAGCAGATTGTCACCGTTGTCGCACACCACTTTACCAACTGTCAAATTGAGCGGGGTTAGCCACTGATCTGCATGTGACCACAGAGCTAAAAGCAGTGGCTTTCAGGCACAACAGCCACAGCACAGCATGGCAACGTCTCACCTGGCACGTCGAATAGGTTCTGGGGAGCTTGGGGGGTGCAGCGGAAGAGGCGGTAGCAGTGGAAAAGGAGGAGTCAGCCGAGGAGGAGACGGAGGATGAAGGAGGAGAAGAAGAGGCAGGCCTGCATGCAATCCGTGGCAGTAACACCAAATCCACACGGGTGCCACGGGTTACATCCTTGACGGCCCTCAGAAGGTTCACCCAGTGGGCAGTAAAAGTTATGTGCCTTCCCTGCCTGTGTTTGCTAGACCACGTGTCTGTGGTCAGATGTATCTTGGCACTGACACGGTGTGCCAGAGATATATTCACTTGCCGCTAAACGTGGCCATATAGCTCTGGGATGCCCTTCTCGGAGAAATATTTCCTTTCGTGGACTTTCCATTGCGGTGTGCCAATGGCCACAAATTTTCTAAAGGCCTCCGAGTCCACCAGTTTATATGGCAGTAGTTGCCGGGGCTAGCAGTTCCGACAAGCCAGTGGTCAGCCGTTGGGCAAGAGAATTATCCGGCGTCATCAAATTTTACGCTCGAACATTTGGGCCACGGAAGTCTGCCAGATGAATGCGACGATGGCATGGTGGAAGGTGGAGTGGAGGACAAATGGGAGGAGAGAGGAGAAGAGGCAGGAAGTGGAGCGCCAGGAGTGTGGCTTTGTGGGTTCTGACGGCTTTGCTCCCACTGGCCTCGGTGATTGGAGGCCAGGTGCCTTCTTAAAGTGGTCGTTCCTAGGTGAGTGTTGGGCTTACCGCGACTTATGCGTTGACAGCACAGGCTGCAGATGGCAACACTATTGTCAGCAGCTGACACATTAAAAAAAGCCCACACTGCGGAGCCATGTGCCGGCATCCTGGGAGCACCAGATGTGACCGTGCATGGTGGATGGCTCGCTCCAGATACATTTGCAGTCTGCTTTTTGCCTCCTGTGCTCTGCGAGCTCTGCCTGCTTCTCCTCCCTATCTGCTGCTTCGTCTCTCCCTCTAAACTCCCCTCCTCTTCCTCTCTTGTGGGCACCTACGTGACGTCCATAGACACGTCATCATCATCACCTTCACCACCACTGACATTAGAGATCTCTGAGTAGGCAGCAACAGCGGGGACCACCCTCCTTGGGCTGATCTAGGTACTGTCGTCAGACTGCTGGGTAGGGGCCGTTGCTACCTCCTCTTTCTTATCCAATGCCAAGAATGGCTACGCATTGGTAAGGTCTGGGAATGGATGGGAAAATAATTCCTCTGACTCTAGTGGAGGGGCTATGGTGGTGGTGGTGTCTTTGGGGGTGCACACAGCAGAGAGTGAGGAGGGTGCAGATACAGAGGATGAGGAGGGTGCAGATACAGAGGATGAGGAGGGTGCAGAAGTGGAAGGCTGAGTGAGCCACTCAAACAACTCTGGTGCGTCCTTTGACGTAATCTCACTCACCTTCTCCAACTTCCCAATTAGGCTCTGTCCTGGTGCACCTGCCTGACCGCTACCACCCCTGCCGAACGGCCTGCTTCTTCCTCTGCCTGTGCCAAAGTCCCTAGAGAAGAGCAGTATTTGTGGAAGCAGGTATATCGCAGGCCTCAATCAGTATTTGGTGGAATCTGGTATATCAAACCCCTTAATCAGTATTTTGTGGAAGCAGGTTTATTGCAGGCCTCAATTAATATTTGGTGGAAGCAGGTATATCGTACCCCTCAATCAGTATTTTGTGGAAGCAGGTATATAGAACTCCTTAATCAATATTTGGTGGAAGTAGGTATATCGCACCCCTCAATCTGTATTTTGTGGAAGCAGGTATATCAAACCCCTTAATCAGTATTTTGCGAAAGTAGGTATGCCGCAGGGCTCAATCAATATTTGGTGGAAGCAGGTATATCAAACCCCTTAATCAGTATTTTGTGGAAGCAGGTGTATTGCAGGCCTCAATCAATATTTGGTGGGAGCAGGTATATCAATCCCCTTAATCAATATTTGGTGGAAGCAGGTATATCGCACTCCTCAATCAATATTTTGTGGAAGCAGGTATATCAAACCCCTTATTCAGTATTTTGTGGAAGCAGGTATATCGCACTCCTCAATCAATATTTTGTGGAAGCAGGTATATCACACCCCTTAATATTTTGTGGAAGCAGGTATATCGCACCCCTCAATCAATATTTTGTGGTAGCAGGTATATAGAACCTCTTAATCAATATTTGGTGGAAGCAGGTATATCAAACCCCTATCAAAACCTATTCAGTCATAGCTGTAGGCCGAGAAATTTTTTTGATGGACCTGAAACATCCACCTGATCTCTCCCAACCACCAAGTCAACACAAATTCAAGACATTTTCAAAGCTGTACTCAATCCCAACTCATTGTTCATAAACAATCTTGCGAAATCTTAACTGTAAAATGAATATCAAATAAATCACAAGAGATAAATATATTTGAGTGATGCAGAGTAATCTAAAAAATTTACACAAACGAGAACTTACATTTTAAGTAAATTCCTAATAGAGTCCACAAGAAACAGATCATCTTCTTTCATTGTCCTGCTCCTTATGACATTAGTGAAAGCTGACAAGGAATTTCATACTGCAGTGTAAACACCCATCCAGCTTTCTTAAGGGATCCTTCACACACAAGTATTTTCTGGTATTTTTTTTATGCTGTATTTGGAGACCTGTAGAGAAGCCTATGTAAAAATGCCAAAAAAGAAACATACAGTACAGACCAAAAGTTTGGACACACCTTCTCATTCAAAGAGTTTTCTTTTTTTTCATGACTATGAAAATTGTAGATTCACACTGAAGGCATCAAAACTATATACATAACAAATACATGGAATTATATACATAACAAAAAAGTGTGAAACAACTGAAAATATGTCATATTCTAGGTTCTTCGAAAGTAGCCACCTTTTGCTTTGATTACTGCTTTGCACACTGAGAAGGTGTGTCCAAACTTTTGGTCTGTACTGTACCTGCCATGTTTTAAAAAAAATAACAAGATTGAGACATTGTAGGTCTGCATCCTTTAATAATCAAGGTGGAATTGTACGTTATCTTCTGCTATGCCATAAAGATGTCAGATAATACTTGTGTACCTATTAGAAGACACCCAAACGTTTCCAAATAGGACTCACTTTTATAACCAGTTATACCTAAGCCTAGGTGTAGGTAAGCAATGTTTTGCCGCCCAAATATACCAGTAAGGTTGAGGTTGTTTTTGCATGGGGAATATTTTTGTAGCAATTTTGTGCAAATTGTGGCAAAAGTAACACCTAAAAACTGGGACATGTAAATACACCCTAAATCAAGGAAAACGTTAATACTGGCTGGGACAGTGATTACCATATTGGTTTTAATCCTATTTATGAAGGACTATTGTTGACTCAGAGCCTAGTCTTCCAGAGGATCCACAGGTACTCTAGTGGTCCACATTGTTGTCAAAATTATACTTTAGGATTTTTCCAACAAGATTTTGGCAAAGAAATAAAATCTTGTTAGTGGACATATCAGTAGGCTTCCTCCCAAGAGGCCAAAGACACATAAACAACCTAGGATGACCTCTCCTCCAGAACGCCTGGCGACACAGAAACTGCTGAATGGTGAATAGAGCTCGGAAAGAGAATAGAAAATAACAGATCACATTTGCCTAGTGTTTGTCTTATGAAACTGGAAGGAGAATCCATCTATGAGCTTGTTCACTCGTATACTTTGGAAGAACCTGCTGAGAATGTGCATCTCCTTATTATGTGTCTAATGGTTAATGACTAAGTTTTATCATTTCTGTTCTGTGATGTCTTGTAGGTGAGTGCCACAAGGCCTTGGTGCCGAAAGGGTTAGGGTTCCAGGATCAACTGTAGAGGATACCGGTTTTTGATTGTAATTTTGTTAAGTACTTGGTAATCAATGCCTTAGAGACTTGTCCTTCTTAACAAAGAATATGGGAGGCCCCATATGGGCGGATGAACCCCTCATCCTGATTTTCTTCTATGTGGTCCTTGAGGGCTTTTAGTTCAGGGCCTGCCAAAGGGTAGATGTATCCAAAAGGTATAGATGCACCAGGAAGCAATTCTATAGGACAATCATAAGGTGGGTGTGGGGGGAGCTTGTTCGTATTTTGTTTATCGCGAACGTCCGCAAATTCCTTGTATACAGAAGGTAACGCTGGATTTTCTGAACCTTGTTCAGAATGAGCTTTCCAAAGAACATCCTCCACTGGGAAGCTTATTTCTTTAGTTTCACCGTGGATAACAGGGTTCTCTGCTTGCAACCAGGGTGGGCCTAGAATACTAGGGAAATGTGGAGAAGAGATCAGTAGAAACTATAAAACTTTACGGTGATGAGGTGTTATGATGATTTCAAGTGGCTCCGCTTCTTGATCCACTGGCCCTGAGCTCAGTGGAGATCCAGCTACGGTCTCCATTACCACGGTTGAGAGTTTTTTCTGAAATGTAACCCCATGCCTTTGAGCAAAAGAAAGGTCCATGAAACTGCCACTAGCCCTGGAGTCCACTTTAGCAGAGGTGGATATGCACTGAGAGTTAATCAGGAACTTAATGGGAAGGAAGCAATGGGAGTCTTTATTCTCTTTCTTAATATGGGGGACCACCGATGAAATGGAATGGATAACTGTTTTCTCAGATAATTCTATTTCTGAAGCATTTGAAAAGTCAGAATCAGTAATAACTGCCACCAACCTCCATGGACGGCTAGGGCAGTTGATAAGGAAGTGGTCAGACTTTTCGCAGTAAAAGCATAAATTTCCTGGAGCCTGTGCTTCCTTCGATCAACGATTTCACGTCTTAGTATGGAATCTACTTGCATAGGTTCACTTCCTGATTCTCTGTAAATTTTTCCTTGAGGTTCCTTGGAAATGGAGACAAGGAAAGAGGGGACTGCTTAGTATCATGATTCAAGGTAGCCCATCTCTCTTGTCGTCGTTCAGACAGTCGAGTATCGATTCAAATGCAATGGTTAATAAAGGCATCCAAACTAAAGGGGCTTCTGCACGGGCAAGTTAATCTTTTAATGCGCTGCATAGTCCTTTTCTAAAAATAGACAATTACGCTACGTCGTTCCAATTGGTGTCGACAGCCCACCCCTTGAACTCCATCGCATACTCGGTGACAGGGCGTCTGCCCTGGCACAATGCTAGTAATGCTGTAATCAATGAAGTTCTCTAAGCGATTCAGCCAAGGGTCTTGAGTCTCAATCAACGGACTAGCCCAGGCAATGGCTTTATGTGTCAGCAGCATAATAATACATGAGACCTTAGATTTATCAGTAGGAAACTGAGTTGGATTTGCATCAAATTATAGCCTACATTGATTGAGGAATCCCCGGAATTTGTTGCGGTCTCCACCAAATCTGAATGGTGGCAACTTAGGGATCATTGGTGGCACAGAAACTTCATTCTCCAAGTGGACTATCCGGTCAGATAACATCTGCACGTTACCACGTAGCTCTTGAATCTCTTGTCCATAAATTTGGATGTTGTGGGAAATATGGTTGGGCGATATCAAAAATATTCAGACGATAACGATATTAAGAAATTTATCGCGATAATGATATAAATCACGATAAATACCTGTTTAAAAGAAAAAAACACAAGGAGACATTATACTGTATGGGGGGCCACAAGGAGACGTTATACTGTATGGGGGCCACAAGGAGACGTTACACTGTAGGGGGCAGCCATAAGGAGACGTTACACTGTATGGGGGCAGCCACAAGGAGACGTTACACTGTATGGGGGCCACAAGGAGACGTTACACTGTAGGGGGCGGGGGCCACGGCCACAAGGAGATGTTATAATAAAGTTTTGTGGCCACAGGCCACCATACATACAATAATACTTTACGATATACTTTTCCCGTGACTGCCTCGCTTGTGTGCACCGATTCTGACATGAGATGTCGGTGGGCGGAGATTTGAATATGGGAGCAAGGAGGAGGGAGAGCCGGGGACGGCCACTGCGGGAAGTAATACGTTTGTAATTTTGTCATTAGAGCACACTAGCGAGGTAGCCGCAGGAAAAGTCTCTTCAGAGACACCCAGTACTCACACAGAGTTTGTCACATAGAACCGGCACGGGTGGGTGACGGACGGTGTTGTCAGATGGTGGGTGGAGTCTGGAGACTTGAATAAGGGAGGCGGAGCAAGAAGGAGCCAGGAGCGAGAGAAAGTAATGTGTTTGTACTCACTACTCAGCGCTATGCAAGGTGCAGGGGCGGGCGGACGCAGATTTAGAAGTGGTCAGCACACATGACCGCATCGATGACGTCACAAAATACAGCAGTAATTAGGAAACAGCGATATCCCCATATCGCCGGTTTTTAATACCGCGGTATATCGTGAACACCGGTATACCGCTCAACCCTAGTGGGAAATCTGTCCTTCAAAGACGTTGTATTTGTTTTTCAGAGTCTGCATCTCGGTGCGCATATTACCCATAGGAGTCTGCAGTGCAGCGTCCAGACCACAGGGGCAATATGTGAGTTACGGTGGGCTGATGGGGGTAGTAGTAGTTTATTTACAGTTCTGCAGAGGTCACTGGGCCTGCATGCAGTGAATGGAAGGACAGCACCAGTTCCTTCGGTGCACCATCTGTTGTCGAGGGACTCCCGCCAGATGGTGGTTGAGGTGCCCTTGGTGGAATGGTTTTTTAGGTGCCATGGAGGCAGGGTCCCTGTTGTTTATTCTTGCAAATAGGTGATAAGTTTGCACAATAAGGAGACCAGTTCTCTTCAATTCCCAGTACTTTACTGAAGTTGATCTAAAGGTCATCAATATGCATAAAAATCATTTACAGCAAGGCAGCTTCTACAATGGGTCCGGTTAGTTCTCAAAAGTTGCATAAGGAGCTATTTTCCCCTATAACAATCAATCCCTTGTTTCTCCAGGCTGGAGGGATGTACTATCTCTGCTGTACTGTATAGTCATATTGTAACGGTCGCGTACACACACACACAGGGGGGGAGGGAAGTGACCACTGCGCTCCACCCTTACCCCTGGCCCTGACTACTTGCCTCGCGAGTCCTAATGACAGGGGACAACTGGACGGCAATCCCTAACTTGGAATAAGTGCAGGGATGACAGACAGACAAACAACAGGACGTGAACGGACCGAGTCAATACCAGGAAAGCTACAAAGTACAAAGGATTAAACAAAGAATGGTCAGGAGAAGCCGGGGTCAAATACCAGGAGAGCAGAGAAGTACAAGAGGAGCAGGCAAAAGGATGGTCAAGGAACAGGATCAGGTAAGTATTCAGCAGTCCAACAAATAGCCAGGAACCTAGAAATTAACAGGCAACCTGTAGCCAGCAGGCTGCCTGTATTTATAGTGGGGAGTGAGGGTCATGTGACGTGGCCAGCGTCACATGACCGACAGTCGAGCACCGAGTGATCAGCTCGGCGCTCAAGGCAGACTTAGGAGCAGGGAGCCACCCAGCTAGTAAAGCCGCCCTGGGAATGAGGTCAAACACAGATCCTCATTCCCAAAGCTAAGCAACAGGTCTGCGGGCGATGGGGGACCGAGTGCACCTTTGGAACCCCGTGACAGTACCCCCCCTTTTAACGAGGGGCCACCGGACCCAAGACTTCAGGCGATGACTTTTCAGGGTGTTCTAAATGAAATTTACGAACAAGTCTAGGAGCATGAACCTCCCTGGCAGGTACCCAAGATCTCTCTTCAGGTCCATATCCCTTCCAGTGAATCAGGTACTGCAAGGAATTACGCACCTTCCTGACATCCACTATTTTAGACACCACATACTCGACAGCATCATTAACAAGAACCGGCGGAGGCGAGGCTTTTGATGGTACTACCGGTTCAAAATATTTTTTAAGCAGAGATTTATGGAACACATTATGAATGTGGAATGACTCGGGCAGCTCCAACCTAAAAGATACCGGGTTATTCACTTCCGTGATCTTATATGGTCCAATAAAACGAGGAGCAAATTTTTTTAGAAGTTACCTTGAGAGATAGATTCTTGGAGGACAACCATACTTTATCCCCAACCTGAAAGTTTACCCCCCTTGAACGTCTGGTATCGGCCTTGAGTTTTTGAAAACATTGAGCCTTTTCTAGGTTCGATTGAACCCGGGCCCAAACTGTGTACAGTTCGGAGGAGAGTTTATCTGCTTCAGGGTTAGAGGAGGAGACGTACGACCCAGAATGAAAACGGGGATGAAAACCATGGTTACAAAAGAAAGGGGAGACCCCAGCCGAAGAATTGACACGGTTATTCAAAGCAAATTCAGCCAATGGAAGAAATTTCACCCATAATTGCTGGTCATCAGCAACATACGACCTCAAGAATTGTTCGACAGACTGGTTAAGGCGTTCAGTCTGCCCATTACTCTCAGGGTGGTAGGCAGAGGAAAAAGACAATGAAATTTTACATTTTTGACAGAAGGCCCTCCAGAATTTGGACACAAACTGCACACCCCTGTCAGAAACAATATTTTCCGGGATACCATGCAATCGAACAATTTCTTTCACAAAAATAGACGCCAGGGTTTTGGCATTCGGGAGTTTAGACAGGGGAATGAAATGGACCATCTTGCTAAACCTATCCACCACTACCCACACTACAGTCTTACCCTCCGCCGGCGGTAGGTCAGTTATAAAGTCCATCGAGATATGGGACCAGGGTCTACTGGGAATGGGTAGGGGTCGTAGGTTACCAGCAGGGCGAGTCCTAGGTGTCTTGGACCTGGCTCAAACCTCACAGGCTGACACATAGGACTTGACATCCCTAGTTAGAGTGGGCCACCAATAAGATCTAGAAACCAGATCCTTAGTGCCCTCAACACCCGGATGTCCACAAAAGGCAGAATCGTGACACTCACCCAACAGCTGGAGACGAAATTGTACGGGAACAAACAACTTATCTGTTAGGGTGGATACCGGTGCCAGATGTTGTTCCGACCTAATGCGAGCCGAGATATCCTGGGTAAGAGCTGCTAAGAAGATTTTTGCTGGTAGGATGGATTCAGGTGGTACCTCAGTAGGTTGAAAAGCCTGGAAGCTCCGAGATAATGCGTCCGCCTTCACATTTTTACTTCCCGGCCTGAACGTGATGGAAAAATCAAAACGAGTAAAAAACAGAGCCCATCTGGCTTGACGGGGATTCAACCTCTTAGCAGACTCAAGAAACATAAGGTTTTTATGGTCAGTGACAACAGTTACACAATGCCTTGCCCCCTCCAGAAAATGCCTCCACTCCTCAAATGCCCATTTAATGGCCAGCAGCTCCCTATTACCTATGTCGTAGTTTCTCTCCGTGGGAGAGAATTTCCTGGAGAAGAAGGCACATGGTCTCAGATTAGTGAGGCTAGCAGGACCTTGTGAAAGGACTGCTCCTGCGCCGTCCTCGGACGCATCCACCTCCACAATAAAAGGTTTCTCCTGATCAGGCTGGATCAGAATGGGAGCGCTACTGAATGCCTTTTTTAATTTTTCAAATGAAGAAATGGCCTCAGTAGACCAATTCTCCAAATCCGCCCCTTTCTTAGTAAGGTCGGTCAACGGTTTAGCAATTACGGAAAAATTCATAATAAATTTACGATAGTAATTGGCGAAACCTAAGAACCGTTGTAAGGCCTTTAAGGATGAAGGTCTTACCCATTCCTTAATTGCTAGTACCTTACCAGGATCCATCTTGAAGGCGTGAGGAGTCAGAACATGCCCTAGAAACAGAATCTCCTGCACACCAAAGACACATTTCTCTTGTTTAGCGGATAGCTGATTCTCTCTCAACACCTCTAATACTTGTCTAACATGAGACACATGGGATTCGAAGTCAGGAGAGAATATCAAAATGTCGTCAAGATAGACAATAACAAATTTACCTAAGAACTCCCTAAGAATGTCATTCATGAAGTTTTGGAACACAGCTGGGGCATTGCTGAGTCCAAAAGGCATCACCTGATATTCAAAGTGTCCTACCGGAGTATTGAACGCCGTCTTCCATTCGTCTCCCTCCTTGATTCGGATTAGATTGTATGCCCCTTTCAGGTCAATTTTGGAAAACCAGGTTGCCCCCAGGACCTGGTTAAATAAATCCGGAATCAATGGGAGGGAGTATCTATTCTGGACAGTGATTTTATTTAATCTCCGGTAATCAATACATGTCCTAAGACCACCATCTTTTTTCTTAACGAAGAAAAACCCCGCCCCCATAGGAGAGACAGAAGGTCTAATATGCCCTTTACCAAGGCTCTCCTTAATATAATCTTCCATGGCCTTGCGTTCGGGCATAGAAAGATTATAAATTCGTCCTTTAGGAAACTTGGCCCCCTCTACTAGCTCTATGGTACAATCATAAGGTCTATGGGGGGGTAGAACCTCCGGGGTTGGTGATGAGAATACATCAGAATATTCTCTAACAACAGATGGTAAAGTATCAGACTTTTCTGAGACCCCAGCCTGTACCATGGACAAGCACGAGTCACACTTAGGCCCCCATCTCACCAACTCCCCATTGGACCAATCTATAGTGGGGTTATGTAGTCGGAGCCAAGGCAACCCTAGTACCACCTCAGCAGGTAGGTTCTCCAGGACTAGAAGCGAACACCTCTCTGAGTGGCACACACCCACGGTTAGAGAAATCTCCGAGGTACATAAGCTCACCGTACCACCAATAAGAGGAGTAGCATCAATAGCCATGACATGGATAGGAGTTGGTAAGGCAAACATAGGAAACCCAATCTTACAGCATACTCAGAGTCAATAAAGCTAGCCGCTGAGCCAGAATCAATAAAGGCCTTACCCGGCCATTTATCTACTCCCAGAGAAATCGTAATGGGTACCGAAAGCTTACATTTAGAAAATTCAGAGTGTACCTGGTCTTTAGGTTGCCTTGCCTTAGGAGACTTGACAGAGAGGACCTTCTCAGGACACTGGTTGATCCAATGGTCAGGATCTCCACAGTAAAAGCATTCTCCACGTCTGCGGCGAAGATTCCCTCGGGTCATGCCAACCTGCATGGGTTCCTCGGTGGAGACCTCAGCATTGTCTCTGGGATAGGCCTCTGGCTGGACCACCATCTGGGAAGAGAACTGTTGTTCCTGTCGTCTCTCTCTAACCCGTCGGTCAAGTCGGACAACAAGGGTCATCATCTCCTCTAAGGTCTCTGGAAGTTGATAACTGACCAGAAGATCCTTTAATTTATCAGACAGACCTGAACTGACTCTTCAGGGCTGGTTCGTTCCATCCTGAGGGGACACACCACCTTCTGAATTGGGTGCAATAATCCTCCGCTGGTAAATTGCCCTGAACCAGTGCCTTTAGAGCCGTCTCGGCTACTAGAGCCCTGTCTGGTTCATCATAGAGGGTACCTAGGGTGGTAAAACACTCAAGCAATGAGTAACAGGCTTGAGAGGATTATATACAAAACAGGAAGGAAGATGGCACCCAGCTGAGACACAATCTGCCATCTTAACTGAGGGAAAACTTAAGGGCAAGACAGTCTGAACTGAACAGACATAGCAGGATGATTCCTGACAGGCTGGCACTATTTTAGGGATCATCATATAAGTATAAATCATTTATGGTCAGGGCTAGGACAACGTCGGCGTACGCAGAGAAACCTGCCCTGAACATAGTGGCTGAATTGTGCCGGAAGCCACGGGCGCGGGTACACCAGTGAGGGAAAAAGGGGGCATACCTGATGGAAACCTGAGAAAAAGGGGTCGGGAGGGAGGGGCGTGAGGCTCGGGCGCCCGGCTGAACGGAGGGGAGGTGACTAAATAGCCAGACGCCCCTCCCACAAATGCAGGTCTGGTAACAGCCTTACAATTTATGGTCAGGGCTAGGACAACGTCGGCGTACGCAGAGAAACCTGCCCTGAACATAGTGGCTGAATTGTGCCGGAAGCCACGGGCGCGGGTACACCAGTGAGGGAAAAAGGGGGCAAAAAACAACAGGTAGGTACAACACTTTTATTTACAAATTACAAAGCCAGAGAACGAAAGGCATGGGATATCTCCGTTTGGGGATTGGGTATGTGCCTGGTAAAGCAGGAGGATCGCCACCGCCCCATGGACCGGATGACGTGGGCCGGCACCTGATGACGGGAAGCAGCGGAGGCTGCCCCTATACGAAATGAGTGCCCTGAGATTACCTTGGGGTCATAGCCTAAACCCTGGGCGAGAGCACGGATATAAGCGATGAATTGCGAGGTGCTGAGAGGCTTGCCTGCATGCGGCAAGAGTGGACTGCCGGGCAATGAACCTTGGATGAGTGCTGTCAGTTGATGCAGCACTTGAACTGGGCACCAATTGTTCAAGGTCGGGTAGAACTTGATTTCAGAGGGAGGACCCGTCTGGTTTTGGTGGAGGGTAGAAGCAGAGAGGGGGGCGTGGCCGGATGCCGAGAGGAGAGGACGCATAGTGTGTGAGCTCCGGTTGTGGAGCCTCGATAACGGCTCAAAGCGGCACAACTACAGCAAATATATTTCATACTTACCTACCCCAGGACAGCCCTCGATACAGCAGCCCTGCCGATGATGACCAGGGGACGGAAGAAGGGTTCACAGCCTCAGAAGATGACGGCGTTTTTTCACCCAGCTCCTGGGACTTCTCAAGATGGCGCCGGTTCCCGCCACACAGAGGGAGAGCCCTGTACATCTCCAGCAGCGGCACCCATCCAGCGATCTTCTGGATCTCCCTCCTCAGCAGGATCCGGTTCTCCACCACCACAGGAACCTAAAAAACAAAAAAGGGTGAGTGAGCAACAGCCATACAGTCCTCCCCTTAATACTTACCCTGCTTCACCAGGCATAGATCCTGGACTAACAGTTACCACAATGCAGGACATGCTGGCAGATCTAAAAAGATCCATACATGGTGACTTTAAAGAAACAATCTCTGTTATTCATGCAGACATAGTCGCCATAGGGGATAGAACAGCACATTTGGAAGAAAAAATGGAGGAATTTGTCACTGCACATAACTCGCTAGTAGATAATCATAATGCGGTTGAAGATGACATAGCCACCATGAAACTTAAAATTGCTGATCTGGAGGATCGCTCCAGAAGAAACAACATAAGATTCAGAAGCATTCCTGAAAGCGTTCTGGACTCTCAATTACAAGATTTTATTGCGGATCTTATAATGTCCTATTTACCAGACACCCCAGGGTCAGAGCTAATCATAGACCGTGTTCACCGGGTTCCTAAACCCAAAGCCTTATCAGCCTCTATTCCCAGAGACGTTTTAGCTAGAATCCATTTCTATCACCTAAAGGATTCCCTGATGAGAGAAGCCCAAAAAAAGAGACCAGACATTCCTGAAAGATTTTGCAATGTTCTCCTATTCACAGACCTCTCACCAGCAACGCTGAGTAGAAGACGTGAATTTCAACCGTACACCAAAGCACTAAGGGATAACAATATTCCTTATAAATGGGGCTTCCCTGTTAAGCTGATTGTAAGATATCAAAACTCATCAATTGTACTAGTCTCTCCTCAGGAAGCGTCAAATGCCTTTGCCAAATGGAACATTACCGTGCCACTAGAGGGCGCCAAAGACAAAGACAAAGTAATGAACTCTTCACCTTACAGGCCTGCCTCGGACAGAAGCCAACTGAACCTGACTCCAGAATGGTCCAAAGTAGGAAGAAATCCTCCATGAGTTCTATCCTGGACAATTTCCATATTATATTAAGTATACTTTCATGCTATACTATTTCAACGGGGCTCCACACCCGTTGCTCTACCTCCCAGAACACAAATCCCATCTCTGTGTTCACATTCTCTAATCCACTGTTTACCTGACGTCTCCTATACTAAGTGAGATACATCACAATTTGTGGTCATTGTTAGACCATTGTTATGTTATTGTTATTTAATATTTACCTTATTTTTTATGTTTTAATTTATTGTTTTACAAGGTTACATAAAAAGGGTCTATACCTTCTTCCTCAAATATCCGAACCTAAAGGTACAATGCTACGACCCCCACAATCAAATCACGGTAACACTTGGGTACTTTTCTATGTTATTCACACATTACTGGTTAATCAATTCAGATTAGGAACTCTAGCATGCTTTCTTAGAGTTCAAGATGGCCAATAAAGGCATAAAAATATTTTCTGCAAATGTTAATGGTCTCAATAATCCCTTTAAGCGTTCAACTTGTTGGAGTGAGGTGAGGAAACAGAGAGCTGATATCATCTGTATTCAGGAATCCCATCTTAATGAGGAAGACTCATACAGATTTTCTCATCCCTCCTTTCCGCATATTTTCTTCTCTCCAGCCTCAAAAAAAAGAAAAGGTGTGATTATAGGTTTCAAGAACTCTGTTGCTTTCCATTGTCATGACACAATAATAGATGAAGAAGGTAGATATATTATCATAATATGTGACATAAACAACACTAGATACACAATAGTTAACCTGTATGCCCCTAATGCTGATCAGATAAATTTTATCAAACGCATCATCAAATTAGCTCAGGATTCTAAGAAAGGATCCTTACTGATCTGCGGTGATTTTAATATGTGCCCTGACTCCTCAATGGACAGACTCCCTTCCCCTATCTTATCTCCCAAAAACTCACAACTCAGAGATTTCATATTTCAGGAAGGACTCCTAGATATCTGGAGGGTACACCATGCCAATGAAAAAGATTTTACTTTTTTTCTCACACCCACATAACACTTATTCTAGAATAGACCTCTTTCTCTCAGATAAATGGCTACTTCAAAAAGTAATAGAGGTAACGATTTCTAATATAACGTGGTCTGACCATGCATTCATCTCCCTTACACTAGATGACACATATAGCAATAAAATATACTCCCCGTGGAGACTTAACAATTCTTTACTCCAAAGTGGCTCTATACGCACAGACGTAGAATTATCATTAAAGGAATATTTTAAGATGAATGACAATAATCTGGTATCAGATATTACAATATGGAGTGCGCACAAGGCATTTATAAGAGGTGTATTGCTAAAACATGCAGCTATTCAAAAGAAAAAAAGAAGGGAAATCTTAGATAAATTACTAGCGGACATTAATGTTCTAGAAAATTCCTCTAAGATGTCTCTGGATCCAAAAATCATTAACAAACTAAAAACTGCTAGACATCATTTATACCTTCACCTTCATGAAAAACACGAATTCCACCTTCGAAAATTAAAATCAGACCATTACTCTCAAGGCAACAAAGCATCAAAAATCTTAGCGAACAGAATTAAAAAAAGAGAAGCTAAATCAAGAATCCCCTTCTTATACAACAGCCAGAACCAAAAAGTGTATAACCCCAAACACATAGCAGAAGAATTTGCAAAATACTATGAAAACCTATATAATTTGGAAAAATCAGCTGACACAGTCCAACCAACTCCTGAATATATTAATGACTTTCTCAAAGATATTTCTCTTCCGTCCATATCCTCATCCCAAAACCAAGCCCTTAACGCTAAAATCACACATCTAGAAATAACTGAAACAATCCAATCCCTCAAAAACAATAAGTCCCCAGGTCCTGATGGACTCACAAACGAATACTATAAAAATTTCTCCCACATTCTAAGCCCCTTCCTGAACAGATCCTTCAATTTGATAGCAGAGCAAAATTCAATCCCCAAAGACATGTTAAATGCAATGATAATAACCCTCCCAAAACCTGGTAAACCTGCTGATAAACCGGCTAACTTCAGACCAATATCACTATTAAACTCTGATGTAAAGATTTTTGCAAAAATTTTAGCAAAGAGATTATCCAGCATTTTGCCTTCCCTTATAGTCAATGATCAAATTGGGTTTGTTCCCAACAGACAATCCTCAGATGGTACTAGGAGATTTATAGATCTTCTAGATGTAGCATATTCCTCCCGAACGCCTTCTCTGCTCCTTTCCTTGGACGCGGAGAAGGCGTTCGATAGAATACATTGGAAATACATCCAGGCTACTTTGGAAAAGTTCGGATTTAGGGATTTCTTTTTATCTGCAGTAATGGCACTATATTCTAACCCAACCGCATCTATATACTCATCTAGTTTTTTGTCTACTCCATTCAATATAAAGAATGGAACCAGACAAGGATGTCCTATGTCACCCTTGATATTCGCCCTGGCAATGGAACCCTTTGCGGAGCACATTAGATCCTCATCTCTCATTAAGGGGTTAACAGTGGGTAACTCAGACCACCGCATTGGCCTTTTTGCTGACGATGTACTAATACTGACATCAAATCCAACAACTGCTTTAAGCGCAATTAATGATATTATATCCAATTTTGGCAAAGCGTCCTTCTACAAAGTCAATATCAATAAATCTCAAATCCTTGATATGGGTCTTTCTCAATCTACCAAACGCTCAATCTCCAACTTGTATAAATACCCCTGGGCTGAGGAATCACTGACATACTTAGGCATCCAGCTTGCCTTCCCTACTAGCAAATTATTTAAAGTAAATTTTTGGCCTTTATACAATAAAATTAACGACTCCTTAAATAATCTAAGAACAGATTCACTTTCCTGGCTAGGAAGAATTGCTGCAATAAAAATGGTAATCCTACCCAAAATCATCTATTTGTTCCGCAATATTCCAATTACTATTCCCAAAGGTTATATCACAAAACTTCAGGCCTTAATCAATAAACACATCTGGGGGAAATTTAAACCTAGAGTCAAAGGAATTATCCTTAATAAATCACTTAAAACAGGAGGCCTTAATGTCCCATCTATTAAACATTACTATGCATCCTCCATACTTGACCAAATGAGATATCTAATCAAAAATGACACCTCAAAAAAATGGGTCTCATTGGAAAATAATATAATGGGCAACTTTGACTTAAACTTGCGTCTCTCGGCAACAGCAGCCTTTGGTACAAAGAATACTACCCCACTATCAACCCTAAAAGCAATTCACAACATTTGGTATTCCATTGCCAGAACAGAAAAATTAGTTACCACCTCAGTACTTACTTTCCCTCTGAAAATTTGTGAATTGGCAATACCAGACCTCAAGATTGATAATTGGATCTCCATGGGCATCACTGATATTGGTCAACTAAAGAAAAATGATGTCCTTGTTGACTTCGCTTACCTACATAAAGAGTTCAACATTCCCAATGCAGATTTTTATAAATATCTAAGAATAAGACACTTACTACAATCCCCAAGGATTTTTCACTTCATCTCAAATAATCACTCTTTATCAGAGTGGATTAATATGTCACATAGATTAGATAAAGGTATTACTAAAGGATATCAACTTTTGAAAGAATCAAATATAAACCCCTTACAGCATATCTTAGATATGTGGAATGAAGACCTGGGTATAGCCCTTTCAGACGCAGAATGGAATGAAGCCTTTACCTCTGTCTCTAAACTCTCTAAGTGCTCAGATCACTTGGAAGGAGCAAGAAAAATAATGTACAGATGGTATAGAACTCCTGTCTACTTGAATAAAATTTTTCCTGAGATTTCCCCCGCTTGTTGGAGGTGTGGTCACGTTTGTGGTTCATATCTTCATATGTGGTGGAACTGCCCAACAGTAAGATGTCTATGGAATACAGTCTTTAAATACATTTCAACTCTAGCATGCCACACTATAGAGCCACTTCCTAAAATGGCTCTCCTATCGGTAGGCCTTATAGATCTTCCTTATCATTATAGGACCATTGCTAGTCATTTAATATTTGTTACCCGCTTAAAAATTGCAGCTTGTTGGAAATCTGGTTCCTTACCTAACATTAATAGAATTTTTAGAACACTAGATAATAATTGCTTATATGAGGGCCTATGGGCATCGGCTAGGAATTCTAAGACTGTATTCCTAAAAAATTGGGAAGTTTGGCTGGACGACGCTAAATGCAACATCCCCCTCAATGCATTCATTAGACTGTAAAACTATCTATTATACCAGTATACTTGCTCGCATCTATGTACCTGTTTATCCTAATTTACTCAAAATATTATGCTAATTGCTTTATGATGTGTAATTCTATACTGCATTATCAGCTTCCATAAGTGCCTTAATTATTCATGTACTATAACTTTTTACATGTGACTGAATGCACTCATTTGTAACCTACTGTTGAAAATGTTAATAAAAACTATTGTTCAAAAAAAAAAAAAAAAAAAAAAAAGAAGCAGAGAGTAATGGCCCTGGCCCCAGGACAGATGTTGCTTCAGAGGATGGTTTTTCCGATTTGGACCAGCCAGAACCTCTCCGGGCCGGAGGAACCCATAAAAAGCGAGATACATAGCCGCTTTCAGAATCAGGCTAGTGGAGGGCCCAAAAGGATTACCATCCAATGACGAGGAGAGATCCCTGAACAACTGGCCGGATACTGGCTGCCTATGGCTCACGGATCCCTTCCCTTCCTTTTGAATGCCCCGAAGGGTGGCTTTAATAGCTTGGATGGAAAAATAGGACCTGTGATGAGGATTGGCCAGCATAGCGTGATGTTGAAGTCCGGCCAAATAAAGTCTGATGGTACCATACGACAGGGAGAGATGCGAATGACAATAGGCCAGGAAGGCCATGATGTAGGAGATCTCGGAGTGTTGACCCCTCGGATGATTCCTAGAGAATTTATCAAACGCCCTTAGACCAGCCTGATAATTCCTCGCCGTATTACGTGACAAGGATTTGGCGACTAGGCCCTTGGCCTCCTCTAAGAGCGAACCTAAACCAGAGTGAGGGTGCTGAATTGAGGCACCGGCGTGCCTGACCGATCCGCGTCGGGCATTTCCTGAAAGAAAATTGCAAAGTTAGCACGGGAAAGCGCGTCCGCAGCCCTATTCTGCTCGCCTGAGATGTGTACGCAGCGCATGTGAAAATTATGGTGGAGGGATAACCACACTAATTTGCGTAATAACGCCATGATCCTGAGGGACTGGGCTCTGCCCTTGTTGACGATGTCCACCAAGGTCTGGCTATCCGTAACGAACGTCACGGAAGAGTTAGACCAGAGGTGACCCCAGGCCTGAGCAGCCGCCACTATGGGATATAGTTCCAAAAGGGGGGAAGATTTTAGAGCTGCAGAGTCCGAGGCTAATTCTGGCGGCCATCCGGCAGCCAGCCAAAGAGATCTGAAGATGGCAGCGAACCCGGAGGAACTGGCGGCGTCGGAGAAAACCATGGGGGAAGAGGAATCCCACTGCGGAACGAACAAGGAAATGCCGTTCCAGTTAGCGAGAAAACTGCTCCACATGTCGAGATCTGCAATGGCCTGGCTGTCCAAATGGACGACAGAATCTTGATCCGGGGCCGAGGGCAGGAGACATAGCAACCTGGAAAGGAAGGCCCTACCTTGAGGCATAATTCTGGTGGCGAAATTAAGCATCCCCAGCAAGGATTGGAGCTCCGCCCTGGTCAGCGAGTGAGACTGGACTGCCCGGGAGATGGCTGAGCGAATCCTGAGCAACTTCTCGCTGGGGAGGCTAGCTTCCATTCTAACGGTATCAAGAATAATGCCCAGGAAGGTGACTGTAGTGGCCGGACCCTCAGTCTTGGCCGTGGCCACGGGAACCTGGAGTCGGGAAAAAATGTCCAGAAGTGAATGGGGAATGGAAGGGACCTGACTGGGCCTTTCAATGAGGAGAAAATCGTCCAGGTAGTGAACGACCATGGATAAGCCACCGTGATG
This sequence comes from Bufo bufo, assembly GCF_905171765.1. NCBI lineage: Eukaryota > Metazoa > Chordata > Amphibia > Anura > Bufonidae > Bufo > Bufo bufo. Next base: position 23,710 of record NW_024400246.1, read on the forward strand.
GTTGAGAATCCAGTGCAAGGCTTTAGCAAGCTGTTCAAAAAGCCAGGGGCTGCTCTTGGAGCCAAAAGTAAGCCGGTTGGCAAAATAAAATTTACCTGCCCACTGGATGCCGTAGTACTTCCAAAGCTGCGGGTGTATTGGAAGCAGCTTAAAGGCATCGGCAATATCTACCTTGGCCAACCAAGCCCCGACGCCTGCTTGAAGAATGTACTGGATGGCCTCGTCAACTGAGGAATATTGCATGGAATATTCCTCAGACGGAATGAGTGAATTAAGACTGGGGATGGAGGACATATGAGGCGCGGAGAGATCATAAATGAGACGTTTTTTATTTGAAGATGACTTCGTGACCAGACCGATAGGGTTGATGCGCCACGACCGGAATGGGATCTGAAGGAAAGGACCAATGACGAACCCTTTGTCGACCTCTGCCTGAATGAGGGTGGACACCGCCTCAGGGTCACTGGAGGCGGATAGCAGATTGGGGCCCAACCAGCAGCCCTGAGGGGGCGTGATAATGCCGGTGTGAAACCCGTCTCTGCACCCATCCAATAAGAAGGCGACAAAGGAACGATCAGGGTGGTCCTGCAGGAGTGCAGCCAGTAACTCCAAGTTGAGGTCGGCTAGTCAGGAGTCCCTGGCTGACTTCCTGGGACAGGAAGAACGAGGGTGGGCCCGAAAACAAAGGGAGCAGATGTGCAGTGCCCGGCACGCGTTGAAAGCACAGCCCTTAGCATTAAAATTATTGCACACCTGGCTACTGCCAAGGTACACAATGGGCCTACCCAGTTTATCTAATGATGAGGAAGACCTGGAGGACCCGGACGGACCTGGAGTGGGCGCTGACTGAGGATCTTGCACCGGATTAGGGCACCATTCCGTGGAATGAAAGATGGACTGGCAGATGGCACACAGGGGAGCCTTCAGACCTGCGAAGTGCCGGCAGAATAACTCCATGTCCAAGTCCGCCCAGTTGGACATGAACTGAAATTGATTCAGGGCTGCGGCGGCTTTGGCAGAAAACGAACGATGATAATCGTAAAATGCCGAGCCGCCGTACTTGTGCCCCAAATCCGCAATCCGGTACAAGTAAGTATCTAATTCCTCCCTACGATTGGGATGGGCGGAGCATATTACATCCCTGTAGAGACTGAAGGCCAGGACAAACTCGGAAACCGACAGCTTCCTATTTAACCGAGCATCCTTGGCCTTCAACACCACGGAAACCTCTCCGCAATTAATCACCCGGTTTTCGGAGATATCCTGGGAGGCAATCAAAATGGATGCTAAATTAACGTCCTTGCCTGCCAAGATATCCTTCTTAATATGCTCCGGAACGAAGTGGGAAGGAGCAATTTGGGGGGTGGCAGAAGGCCTACCTGCAACGTCCGGAGGAATGGCAGAAATGACTGCCGAACCTGGAGATTGCGGTGAGGCTGCTGGCCTGGATTCTAAAACCGCGACCCTGTTCTGAATGTCCGTGACTGAGCTAACGAGTCCGGTGATGGATGACTGGATCTGGGCTAGAGCCAGCCGGATGGAGTCGCTATTGGACTGCTCGGCTGTCGCACCCGGAGTGGTCATCAGGAGCCGGTATAATTCGGCCTTCCCTGCGATTGAGTTCGGCGATTAACTTCGGCACGGTCCAACTCCTCAAAGATGTGTTGCTAAAATGCCCCGAGACAGATGATCCTGGCATGGAGAGGTTGTCCTCCATATCGGACATGTGAGACATGACGACCTGGGAAAAAGGGAACTTATGTCTACCGGAAAACGAAAAGAAGCACAGACGGAAGCGGTGGTAGCGGCCGAAAGAAGGTGAGAGACTGAATCGTGTGAAAGTGACCAACGAAAAACCTACCTGACAGGAATGTGAACGGTTTAGAAAGATGATTTCCAAAAACCCCAATCGATTAAGTGGAAACTAATAAAAGAACGGACTTGAGTATCAAACTGAGAGTTAACCCTACCCCAGTGACCGTCTCTGAGCCGACTTACCTGGAATTGCCTCGAGATTCCTAGATGAAACGAAGGAGAGGAAGGAAAAATAACAACTGCCCAATCTAAAGGAAGGAACAATCGACATCAGCATAGATGTAAAAACCTAAGAAAATGCAGACAAAACCTGGGCGATCCAGGAACATTGACAACCTGGGCGATCCAGGAACACTGACAACCTGGGCGATCCAGGAACACTGACAACCTGGGCGATCCAGGAACACTGACAACCTGGGCGATCCAGGAACACTGACAACCTGGGCGATCCAGGAACACTGACAACCTGGGCGATCCAGGAACACTGACAACCTGGGCGATCCAGGAACATTGACAACCTGGGCGATCCAGGAACACTGACAACCTGGGCGATCCAGGAACATTGACAACCTGGGCGATCCAGGAACACTGACAACCTGGGCGATCCAGGAACATTGACAACCTGGGCGATCCAGGAACACTGACAACCTGGGCCATCCAGGAACATTGACAACCTGGGCGATCCAGGAACATTGATAACCTGGGCGATCCAGGAACATTGACAACCTGGGCGATCCAGGAACACTGACAACCTGGGCGATCCAGGAACATTGACAACCTGGGCGATCCAGGAACATTGATAACCTGGGCGATCCAGGAACATTGACAACCTGGGCGATCCAGGAACACTGACAACCTGGGCGATCTAGGAACATTGACAACCTGGGCGATCCAGGAACACTGACAACCTGGGTGATCCAGGAATGTGACCACCTGGGCGAACCAGACAATTGACAAACCGGGCGAAACCAGTGACGTGACACCCTGGGAAGACCGCAAGGCACGGGAAGACCCCGGATGATCCACCGGACCCCAAAAGTGGAAGGATCTGGAGACGGAAGCAACGTGACGTAGCAGAACCGTAGAATTGGACAGTAATGTATCACCAACTTCACGGCGCAAATTCTAGCAATGTGATGCAGAGGCAGCAACGAGGATGGACTGACTGTAGGGAAGCGTTCCCCCCTGATAAATGGCATTTATGAAAATTCCCCTTTTTTTTTTTTTTTTGTGTGTGCCCTGCCTAATAGAGGGCATATGGTTGAAAACTGCGTCTCCCCCCCCCCCAAAATGAAAACGCTGCCTGCATCACATAGCCAGAAAAAGCCCAGATTACTTGTGCTTAGGAGAGTGCATGGGTGGTGAAAAGAGGGAACAAAACTGACAGCCCAAAGAGAAAACTACTTGGTACCCCCAGTAGCGCGGCACGTGACCGGCAAGATAGTGACCCAGGACGCCGGGTGCCGGTGCTGCAGCCGAATCGGAACTAGGCAGGGGGAGAGCGGCACCTAACCAGTACCACCGGCTCAGCTGGTGCGACGCGAACTGCACCTCGATTACCTGGAGAGGAGGGCGATGGAGAGGATGATTCGGATGCCGGCGGTGCCTGTATGCTGGAACCGGAAGGAGGTCACGAAACAGAGAGGAAGGAGCGCGATACCACGGAATGCGTGAGGCTCGGGCGCCCGGCTGAACGGAGGGGAGGTGACTAAATAGCCAGACGCCCCTCCCACAAATGCAGGCTGGTAACAGCCTTACAATGAAATTAATCGTAGTGTATCATGTATGTGCCACAGCTCATTTGTAAACAACCAGACGCCATTGTGTATTCCTGCACAAAGAGTGGCTTCATTACCCCTTTTCGGTTGCATGAATCCAGATGAATTCCCTTTGGCATGAAAAATGTCTCAGAATCTTTCCAGCTCTTGGTTTGAGGGACTGAAAGGGATTTCAGTAGGTTACCTGAATGTCAGTGCCATCTTCAGTCCCACTTTTAGTCCAGCAGCCTCTCGCCGTGCGCTGACGTGCCGCCGCCGGGACTCCACCCCCGCCCCCATTATAGTCACTGGGGACGGAGTGGCAATCCAGGAGCACACGTGAGCTAGTGTGAAACTAGTCTTATACAGCCGTCACAGGTGCTCAGGTGAATCCAAACCACAGGCCTGACAAACAAGCCTGGGAAGTGTCACATTACTCTGAAGCCAGAGCCTGGTAAGGTAGATGCCAACTTCTCTTTGCCCACTCCAAAGTCAAGAAAACAGGTCGTGTCAACCTGTTTTCTTGTCTTTGGAGTGGGCAGTGAGATGATCGGTAAATCAATTTCCTCTGCCATCTCTAAATGGGGGAGATTTGTCCTATAAGCATTATGTCACGTGTATATGAGCTGTAGTGTATCATGTATATGCCACATTTCCCTTGCACAAAACCTGATGCTAATGTGTATTCCTCTATAAAAAGTGCTAATCACATTTCCAGAAAGATTCTTTACCACTATGACCTGGCTCCTAACGAAGTGAGACTAGTTCCAGGATGTTGTACTCGGAAGGAGACAATTAAAGTAGTTTGCAGACAAAATGCCCCAAACTATCTCTCCTTCCTACTAGCTTGGAGGTGTCAATAGAAGTAATTTATGTCACAGATAGCATGTCTGTGCCACGAACCGGCGGGTGTGAATCCACTGTGCCACGTGTCCTACCTCCTCTAAGGGCGTTGTCTAAGTGAACCCCTTGATTCTTCACAGTACCTCTGATGGTGGGGATAGACTTTCCTAAAGGGTACACCAGGTCGCTACCTCTTGAGGAGGATAGGCACACGAGGCAGCTGGTCCAGGCGGAGTAGTTACCAGGAGCAACAGTGCAGGACTGAAGGATGAGGCAGAGGCGAAGTCATACAGGCAAAAGGTCAGGGCAGGCAGCACAGGTACAGTTCAGGCAATCCGGGTTGGCAACAGGAGAGTCAAGGCAAGCAGGCGGGGATCAGACGGGTAGCAGAATCCAGGAACACAAGTACGAGTCAGGCACACAGGTGGTTATCAGGAGCCTTAGCAGGACACAAGGACCTTGACACTGAGGCATCTTATATATGTGCAGGAGGGCTGGGATTGTTCAGCGAGGTCACATGACCTAACCCATAAAGTCCAGGAAGTGACGCGCACCGGCCCTTAAGGAAGTGCTGCAAGAATCAATCAGCAAGTATTCTGTGGCCAGGGCCGAGAGGAAACTGTGGAGTGGATCCCAGAACACAGACAGAGCCCAGGACTGCAGCGGTGAATGGGAAGCACTGGCCCCAGATCACCGCTGAACATGGCGCCTGGGACCGTGGCGTTAAGCAGGGGAACAGCGGCGCACATCAGCTGCTGTTACAGTTTGCTGTCATCCAGTGCTTGAGGAGAGGGCATATGATTGATAGTCCTGAAAATATACTACAAAAGGCGCCTTGTCATGTTCATGTTTTATATTAAATAACTTATGGTCTTATGATCAGGGAATGTAGGTGCGTCTTTAGTCACAATTGCCAGAATATTTGGATCAGAACTGAAGCAATTTTCCCATTGACAATAATAGGAAAATCATAAAAACTAGGCCCCACTTAAGCTCTTATAACTCAACAACTGATAGTCCGGAAAATCTGAAACTTGCAGGTATTAGAGGGCTAAGTATATCATTCAAGCTTTGTAAAGGGTTTGACTGGGTTGCCTTTGGGTTGTGAGATATTTGGATCGGAACTGAAGCAATTTTCCCATTGACAATTATAGGAAAATCAGAAAAACTAGGCCCCACTTAAGCTCTTATAACTCAACAACTGATAGTCTGGAACATCTGAAACTTGCAGGTATTAGAGGGCTAGGTATATCCTTCAAGCTTTGTAAAGGGTTTGACTGGGTTGCCTTTGGGTTGTGAGATATTTGAATCAGAACCGAAGCAATTTTCCCATTGACAATAATAGGAAAATCATAAAAACTAGGCCCCACTTAAGCTCTTATGAACTCAACAACTGATAGTCCGGAAAATATGAAACTTGCAGGTGTTAGAGGGCTAGGTATATCCTTCAAGTTTTGTAAAGGGTTTGACTGGGTTGCCTTTGGGTTATGAGATATTTGAATCATAACCAAAGCTATTTTCCCATTGACAATTATAGGAAAATCATAAAAACTAGGACCCTACTTAAGCTCTTATAACTCAACAACTGATAGTCCGGAAAATCTGAAACGTGCAGGTATTAGAGGGCTAAGTATATCATTCAAGCTTTGTAAAGGGTTTGACTGGGTTGCCTTTGGGTTGTGAGATATTTGAATCATAACCGAAGCTATTTTCCCATTGACAATTATAGGAAAATCATAAAAACTAGGCCCCTACTTAAGCTTTTATAACTGAACTGATAGTCCGGAAAATCTGAAACGTGCAGGTGTTAGAGGGCTAAGTATATCCTCCAAGCTTTGTAAAGGGTTTGACTGGGTTGCCTTTGGGTTGTGTGATATTTGGATCAGAACTGAAGCAATTTTCCCATTGACAATTATAGGAAAATAATAAAAACTAGGCCCCACTTAAGCTCTTATAACTCAACAACTGATGATCTGGAAAATCTGAAACTTGCAGGTGTTAGAGGGCTAGGTATATCCTTCAAGCTTTGTAAAGGGTTTGACTGGGTTGCCTTTGGGTTGTGAGATATTTGAATCAGAACCAAAGCAATTTTCCCATTGACAATTATAGGAAAATCATAAAAACTAGGCCCCTACTTAAGCTCTTATAACTCAACAACTGATAGTCCGGAAAATCTGAAACTTGCAGGTGTTAGAGGGCTAAGTATATCCTCCAAGCTTTGTAAAGGGTTTGACTGGGTTGCCTTTGGGTTGTGAGATATTTGGATCAGAACTGAAGCAATTTTCCCATTGACAATTATAAGAAAATAATAAAAACTAGGCCCCTACTTAACCACTTGCCGCAACTGTAACGCCGAAAGGCGTCATCGCGGCGGCTCCCCCAGGCTACGCTAACGCGTGAGCCGAGATTTCCTGTGAACGCGCGCACACAGGCGCGCGCGCTCACAGGAACGGAAGGTAAGAGAGTGGATCTCCAGCCTGCCAGCGGCGATCAGACGCTGTTTTGATAACAGCGTCTAATATACCTGCTACCTGGTCCTCTGGTGGTCCCCTTTGTTTGGATCGACCACCAGAGGACACAGGTAGCTCAGTAATATGTTGCACCAAGCACCACTACACTACACCCCCCCCTGTCACTTATTAACCCCTTATTCACCCCTGATCACCCCATATAGACTCCCTGATCACCCCCCTGTCATTGATTACCCCTCTGTCATTGATTACCCCCCTGTAAAGCTCTATTCAGACGTCCGCATTTTTCCCATTTTTACGGATCCACTGATAGATGGATCGGATCCGCAAAACGCATACGGACGTCTGAATGGAGCCTTACAGGGGCGTGATCAATGACTGTGGTGATCACCCCATATAGACTCCCTGATCACCCCCCTGTCATTGATTACCCCCCTGTAAAGCTCCATTCAGATGTCCGCATGATTTTTACGGATCCACTGATAGATGGATCGGATCCGCAAAACGCATACGGACGTCTGAATGGAGCCTTACAGGGGCGTGATCAATGACTGTGGTGATCACCCCATATAGACTCCCTGATCACCCCCCTGTCATTGATTACCCCCCTGTAAAGCTCCATTCAGACGTCCGCATGATTTTTACGGATCCACTGATAGATGGATCGGATCCGCAAAACGCATACGGACGTCTGAATGGAGCCTTACAGGGGCGTGATCAATGACTGTGGTGATCACCCCATATAGACTCCCTGATCACCCCCCTGTCATTGATTACCCCCCTGTCATTGATCACCCCCCTGTAAAGCTCCATTCAGACGTCGGCATGATTTTTACGGATCCACTGATAGATGGATCAGATCCGCAAAACGCATATGGACGTCTGAATGGAGCCTTACAGGGGCGTGATCAATGACTGTGGTGATCACCCCATATAGACTCCCTGATCACCCCCCTGTCATTGATTACCCCCCTGTCATTGATCACCCCCCTGTAAAGCTCCATTCAGACGTCCGCATGATTTTTACGGATCCACTGATAGATGGATCGGATCCGCAAAACGCATATGGACGTCTGAATGGAGCCTTACAGGGGCGTGATCAATGACTGTGGTGATCACCCCATATTGACTCCCTGATCACCTTCCTGTCATTGATTACCCCCCTGTAAAGTTCCATTCAGATGTCCGCATGATTTTTACGGATACACAGATAGATGGATCGGATTCGCAAAACACATACAGGCGTATCCCTGGAGCCTTCCAGGGGGGGTGATCACCCCATATAGACTCACTGATCACCCCCTGTCATTGATCACCCCCCCTGTCATTGATCACCCCCCCTGTCATTGATCACCCCCCCTGTCAGGCTGCATTCAGATGTCCGTATGATTTTTACGGATCCACGGATACATGGATCGGATCCGCAAAACACATACGGACATCTGAATGGAGCCTTATAGGGGGGTGATCAATGACAGGGGGGTGATCACCCCATATAGACTCCCTGATCACCCCCCTGTCATTGATCACCCCCCCTGTCATTGATCACCCCCCCTGTCAGGCTGCATTCAGATGTCCGTATGATTTTTACGGATCCACGGATACATGGATCGGATCCGCAAAACACATACGGACATCTGAATGGAGCCTTATGGGGGGTGATCAATGACAGGGGGGTGATCACCCCATATAGACTCCCTGATCACCCCCCTGTCATTGATCACCCCCCTGTAAGGCTCCATTCAGACATTTTTTTGGCCCAAGTTAGCGGAAATTATTTTTTTTTTCTTACAAAGTCTCATATTCCACTAACTTGTGTCAAAAAATAAAATCTCACATGAACTCACCATACCCCTCACGGAATCCAAATGCGTAAAAATCTTTAGAGATTTATATTCCAGACTTCTTCTCACGCTTTAGGGCCCCTAGAATGCCAGGGCAGTATAAATACCCCACATGTGACCCCATTTTGGAAAGAAGACACCCCAAGGTATTCCGTGAGGGGCATATTGAGTCCATGAACGATTGAAATTTTTGTCCCAAGTTAGCGGAAAGAGAGACTTTGTGAGAAAAAAATAAATAAAATCAATTTCCGCTAACTTGTGCCAAAAAAAAAAAAAATTTCTATGAACTCGCCATGCCCCTCATTGAATACCTTGGGGTGTCTTCTTTCCAAAATGGGGTCACATGTGGGGTATTTATACTGCCCTGGCATTCTAGGGGCCCTAAAGCGTGAGAAGAAGTCTGGGATCCAAATGTCTAAAAATGCACTCATAAAAGGAATGTGGGCCCCTTTGCGCATCTAGGCTGCAAAAAAGTGTCACACATCTGGTATCGCCGTACTCAGGAGAAGTTGGGCAATGTGTTTTGGGGTGTCATTTTACATATACCCATGCTGGGTGAGATAAATATCTTGGTCAAATGCCAACTTTGTATAAAAAAAATGGGAAAAGTTGTCTTTTGCTGAGATATTTCTCTCACCCAGCATGAGTATATGTAAAAAGACACCCCAAAACACATTGCCCAACTTCTCCTGAATACGGCGATACCACATGTGTGACACTTTTTTGCAGCCTAGGTGGGAAAAGGGGCCCACATTCCAAAGAGCACCTTTAGGATTTCACAGGTCATTTACCTACTTACCACACATTAGGGCCCCTGGAAAATGCCAGGGCAGTATAACTACCCCACAAGTTACCCCATTTTGGAAAGAAGACACCCCAAGGTATTCCGTGAGGGGCATGGCGAGTTCCTAGAATTTTATATTTTTTGTCACAAGTTAGCGGAAAATGATGATTTTATTTATTTTTTTTTCCTTACAAAGTCTCATATTCCACTAACTTGTGACAAAAAATAAAAACTTCCATGAACTCACTATGCCCATCACGAAATACCTGGGGGTGTCTTCTTTCCAAAATGGGGTCACTTGTGGGGTAGTTATAGTGCCCTGGCATTCTAGGGGCCCAAATGTGTGGTAAGAAGTTTGAAATCAAAATGTGTAAAAAATGACCAGTGAAATCCGAAAGGTGCTCTTTGGAATATGGGCCCCTTTGCCCACCTAGGCTGCAAAAAAGTGTCACACATCTGGTATCTCCGTACTCAGGAGAAGTTGGGGAATGTGTTTTGGGGTGTCATTTTACATATACCCATGATGGGTGAGAGAAATATCTTGGCAAAAGACAACTTTTCCCATTTTTTTATACAAAGTTGGCATTTGACCAAGATCTCACCCAGCATGGGTATATGTAAAATGACACCCCAAAACACATTCCCCAACTTCTCCTGAGTACGGCGATATTACATGTGTGACACTTTTTTGCAGCCTAGGTGGGCAAAGGGGCCCATATTCCAAAGAGCACCTTTCGGATTTCACTGGTCATTTTTTACAGAATTTGATTTCAAACTCCTTACCACACATTAGGGCCCCTAGAATGCCAGGGCAGTATAACTACCCCACAAGTGACCCCATTTTGGAAAGAAGACACCCCAAGGTATTCGCTGATGGGCATAGTGAGTTCATGGAAGTTTTTATTTTTTGTCACAAGTTAGTGGAATATGAGACTTTGTAAGAAAAAAAAAATAATAAAATCATCATTTTCCGCTAACTTGTGACAAAAAATAAAAAGTTCTATGAACTCACTATGCCCATCAGCGAATTCCTTAGGGTGTCTACTTTCCGAAATGGGGTCATTTGTGGGGTGTTTGTACTGTCTGGGCATTGTAGAACCTCAGGAAACATGACAGGTGCTCAGAAAGTCAGAGCTGCTTCAAAAAGAGGAAATTCACATTTTTGTACCATAGTTTGTAAACGCTATAACTTTTACCCAAACCATTTTTTTTTTACCCCAAATTTTTTTTTTTCAAAGACATGTAGAACAATAAATTTAGAGAAAAATTTATATATGGATGTCGTTTTATTTGCAAAATTTTGCAACTGAAAGTGAAAAATGTAATTTTTTTGCAAAAAAATCGTTAAATTTCGATTAATAACAAAAAAAGTAAAAATGTCAGCAGCAATGAAATACCACCAAATGAAAGCTCTATTAGTGAGAAGAAAAGGAGGTAAAATTCATTTGGGTGGTAAGTTGCATGACCGAGCAATAAACCGCTAAAGTTGTGGAGTGCCGATTTGTAAAAAAGGGCCTGGTCTTTAGGGGGGTATAAACCTGTGGTCCTTAAGTGGTTAAGCTCTTATAACAACTAATAATCCGGAAAATCTGAAATGTGCAGGTGTTAGAGGGCTAAGTATATCCTCCAAGCTTTGTAAAGGGTTTGACTGAGTTGCCTTTGGGTTGTGAGATATTTGAATCAGAACCAAAGCATTTTTCCCATTGACAATTATAGGAAAATCATAAAAACTAGGCCCCTACTTAAGCTCTTATAACTCAACAACTGATAGTCCGGAAAATCTGAAACTTGCTGGTGTTAGAGGGCTAAGTATATCCTCCAAGCTTTGTAAAGGGTTTGACTGGGTTGCCTTTGGGTTGTGAGATATTTGGATCAGAACTGAAGCAATTATCCCATTGACAATTATAGGAAAATCATAAAAACTAGGCCCCTACTTAAGCTCTTATAACTCAACAACAGATAGTCCGGAAAATCTGAAACTTGCAGGTGTTAGAGGGCTAGGTATATCCTTCAAGCATTGTAAAGGGTTTGACTGGGTTGCCTTTGGGTTGTGAGATATTTGGATCAGAACTGAAGCAATTTTCCCATTGACAATTATAGGAAAATCATAAAAACTAGGCCCCACTTAAGCTCTTATAACTCAACAACTGATAGTCCGGAAAATCTGAAACCTGCAGGTCTTAGAGGGCTAGGTATATCCTTCAAGCTTTGTAAAGGGTTTGACTGGGTTGCCTTTGGGTTGTGAGATATTTGGATCAGAAATGAAGCAATTTTCCCATGGACAATTATAGGAAAATAATAAAAACTAGGCCCCACTTAAGCTCTTATAACTCAACAACTGATAGTCCGGAAAATCTGAAACGTGCAGGTGTTAGAGGGCTAAGTATATCCTCCAAGCTTTGTAAAGGGTTTGACTGGGTTGCCTTTGGGTTGTGAGATATTTGGATCAGAAATGAAGCAATTTTCCCATGGACAATTATAGGAAAATAATAAAAACTAGGCCCCACTTAAGCTCTTATAACTCAACAACTGATAGTCCGGAAAATCTGAAACTTGCAGGTGTTAGAGGGCTAGGTATATCCTCCAAGCTTTGTAAAGGGTTTGACTGGGTTGCCTTTGGGTTGTGAGATATTTGGATCAGAACTGAAGCAATTTTCCCATTGACAATTATAGGAAAATCATAAAAACTAGGCCCCACTTAAGTTCTTATAACTCAACAACTGATAGTCCGGAAAATCTGAAACCTGCAGGTCTTAGAGGGCTAGGGATATCCTTCAAGCTTTGTAAAGGGTTTGACTAGGTTGCCTTTGGGTTGTGATATATTTGGATCAGAACTGAAACAATTTTCCCATTGACAATTATAGGAAAATCATAAAAACTAGGCCCCACTTCAGCTCTTATAACTCAACAACTAATAGTCCAGAAAATCCGAAACGTGCAGGTGTTAGAGGGCTAAGTATATCCTCCAAACTTTGTAAAGGGTTTGACTTGGTTGTCTTTGGGTTGTGAGATATTTGGATCAGAACTGAAGCAATTTTCCCATTGACAATTATAGGAAAATAATAAAAACTAGGCCCCACTTAAGCTCTTATAACTCAACAACTGATAGTCCGGAAAATCTGAAACTTGCAGGTGTTAGAGGGCTAGGTATATCCTTCAAGCTTTGTAAAGGGTTTGACTGAGTTGCCATTGGGTTGTGAGATATTTGAATCAGAACCGAAGCAATTTTCCCATTGACAATTATAGGAAAATCATAAAAACTAGGCCCCACTTAAGCTCTTATAACTCAACAACTGATAGTCCGGAAAATCTGAAACCTGCAGGTCTTAGAGGGCTAGGTATATCCTCCAAGCTTTGTAAAGGGTTTGACTGGGTTGCCTTTGGGTTGTGAGATATTTGAATCAGAACCGAAGCAATTTTCCCATTCACAATTATAGGAAAATTATAAAAACTAGGCCCCACTTAAGCTCTTATAACTCAACAACTGATAGTCTGGAAAATCTGAAACTTGCAGGTGTTAGAGGGCTAAGTATATCCTCCAAGCATTGTAAAGGGTTTGACTGGGTTGCCTTTGGGTTTTGTGATATTTGGATCAGAACTGAAGCAATTTTCCCATGGACAATTATAGGAAAATAATAAAAACTAGGCCCCACTTAAGCTCTTATAACTCAACAACCGATAGTCTGGAAAATCTGAAACGTGCAGGTGTTAGAGGGCAAAGTATATCCTCCAAGCTTTGTAAAGGGTTTGACTGGGTTGCCTTTGGGTTGTGTGATATTTGGATCAGAACTGAAGCAATTTTCCCATTGACAATTATAGGAAAATCATAAAAACTAGGCCGCTACTTAAGCTCTTATAACTCAACAACTGATAGTCCGGAAAATCTGAAACTTGCAGGTGTAAGAGGGCTTAGTATATCCTCCAAGCTTTGTAAAGGGTTTGACTGGGTTGCCTTTGGGTTGTGAGATATTTGGATCAGAACTGAAGCAATTTTCTTGATGACAATTATAGGAAAATATTAAAAACTAGGCCCCACATAAGCTGTTATAACTCAACAACTGATAGTCCAGAAAATCTGAAACGTGCAGGTGTTAGAGGGCTAAGTATATCCTCCAAGCTTTGTAAAGGGTTTGACTGGGTTGCCTTTGGGTTGTGAGATATTTGGATCAGAACTGAAGCAATTTTCCTATTGGCAATTATAGGAAAATCATAAAAACTAGGCCCCACTTAAGCTCTTATAACTCAACAACTGATAGTACAGAAAATCTGAAACGTGCAGGTATTAGAGGGCTAGGTATATCCTCCAAGCTTTGTAAAGGGTTTGACTGAGTTGCCTTTGGGTTGTGAGATATTTGGATCAGAACTGAAGCAATTTTCCCATTGACAATTATAGGAAAATAATAAAAAATAGGCCCCACTTAAGCTCTTATAACTCAACAACTGATAGTCTGGAAAATCTGAAACGTGCAGGTGTTAGAGGGCTAGGTATATCCTCCAAGCTTTGTAAAGGGTTTGACTAAGTTGCCTTTGGGTTGTGAGATATTTGAATCAGAACCGAAGCAATTTTCCCATTGACAATTATAGGAAAATAATAAAAACTAGGCCCCACTTCAGCTCTTATAACTTAACAACTGATAGTCCGGAAAATATGAAACTTGCAGGTGTTAGAGGGCTAGGTATATCCTTCAAGCTTTGTAAAGGGTTTGACTGTGTTGCCTTTGGGTTGTGAGATATTTGGTTTAGAACTGAAGCAATTTTCCCATGGACAATTATAGGAAAATAATAAAAACTAGGCCACACTAAGGCTGGGTTCAGACCTGAGCGTCTTTGATATGCGCGTTTAACGCGCGTTTTTGACGCGCGTTTTTGACGAGCGTTTTTTGCAATAGTAAACGCGCGTTTGACGCGCGTTTGTGTGATTGACTGCAATGTCCTATGGCCACAAACCCGCGTCAAAACGCCCCAAAGAAGCTCAAGTACTTGTTTGAGCGTAGGGCGTTTTACAGCGCGTTTTTCAGCGCTGTAAAACGCTCAAGTGAGAACCAGGGCCATAGGGAAGCATTGGTTTTCATGTGTTGAGCGTTTTACAGCGCGTTTGAACGCGCTGTAAAACGCTCAAGTGTGAACCCAGCCTTAAGCTCTTATAACTCAACAACTGATAGTCCGGAAAATCTGAAACGTGCAGGTGTTAGAGGGCTAGGTATATCCTTCAAGCTTTGTAAAGGTTTGACTGGGTTGCCTTTGGGTTGTGAGATATTTGGATCAGAACCGAAGCTATTTTCCCATTGACAATTATAGGAAAATCATAAAAACTAGGCCCCCACTTAAGCTCTTATAACTCAACAACTGATAGTCCGGAAAATCTGAAACTTGCAGGTGTAAGAGGGCTAGGTATATCCCTCAAGCTTTGTAAAGGGTTTGACTGGGTTGCCTTTGGGTTGTGAGATATTTGAATCAGAACCGAAGCAATTTTTCCATTGACAATTATAGGAAAATCATAAAAACTAGGCCCCTACTTAAGCTCTTATAACTCAACAACTGATAGTCTGGAAAATCTGAAACTTGCAGGTATTAGAGGGCTAGGTATATCCTTCAAGCTTTGTAAAGGGTTTGACTGTGTTGCCTTTGGTTTGTGAGATTTTTGAATCAGAACTGAAGCAATTTTTCCATTGACAATTATAGGAAAATCATAAAAACTAGCCCCCACTTAAGCTCTTATAACTCAACAACTGATAGTCCGGAAAATCTGAAACTTGCAGGTGTTAGAGGGCTAGGTATATCCTTCAAGCATTGTCAAGGGTTTGACTAGGTTGCCTTTGGGTTGTGAGATATTTGAATCAGAACCGAAGCTATTTTCCCATTGACAATTATAGGAAAATCATAAAAACTAGGCCCCACTTAAGCTCTTATAACTTAACAACTGATAGTCCAGAAAATCTGAAACTTGCAGGTATTAGAGGGCTAGGTATATCCTTCAAGCTTTGTAAAGGGTTTGACTGTGTTGCCTTTGGGTTGTGAGATATTTGAATCAGAACCGAAACAATTTTCCCATTGACAATTATAAGAAAATCATAAAAACTAGGCCCCACTTAAGCTCTTATAACTCAACAACTGATAGTCCGGAAAATCTGAAACTTGCAGGTATTAGAGGGCTAGGTATATCCTTCAAGCTTTGTAAAGGGTTTGACTGTGTTGCCTTTGGGTTGTGAGATATTTGGATCAGAACTGAAGCAATTTTCCCATTGACAATTATAGGAAAATCATAAAAACTAGCCGCCACTTAAGCTCTTATAACTCAACAACTGATAGTCCAGAAAATCTGAAACTTGCAGGTGTTAGAGGGCTAGGTATATCCTTCAAGCTTTGTAAAGGGTTTGACTGTGTTGCCTTTGGGTTGTGAGATATTTGGTTTAGAACTGAAGCAATTTTCCCATGGACAATTATAGGAAAATAATAAAAACTAGGCCCCACTTAAGCTCTTATAACTCAACAACTGATAGTCCGGAAAATTTGAAACTTGCAGGTGTTAGAGGGCTAGGTATATCCCTCCAAGCTTTGTAAAAGGTTTGACTTGGTTGTCTTTGGGTTGTGAGATATTTGGATCAGAACTGAAGCAATTTTCCCATGGACAATTATAGGAAAATAATAAAAACTAGGCCCCACTTAAGCTCTTATAACTCAACAACTGATAGTCCGGAAAATCTGAAACTTGCAGGTGTAAGAGGGCTTAGTATATCCTCCAAGCTTTGTAAAGGGTTTGCTAGGTTGCCTTTGGGTTGTGAGATATTTGGATCAGAACTGAAGCAATTTTCCCATTGACAATTATAGGAAAATCATAAAAACTAGGCCCCACTTAAGCTCTTATAACTCAACAACTGATAGTCCGGAAAATCTAAAACTTGCAGGTGTTAGAGGGCTAGGTATATCCCTCAAGCTTTGTAAAGGGTTTGACTGGGTTGCCTTTATGTTGTGAGATATTTGAATCAGAACCGAATCAATTTTCCCATTGACAATTAAAGGAAAATCATAAAAACTAGGCCCCTACTTAAGCTCTTATAACTCAACAACTGATAGTCCGGAAAATCTGAAACTTGCAGGTGTAAGAGGGCTTAGTATATCCTCCAAGCTTTGTAAAGGGTTTGACTGGGTTGCCTTTGGGTTGTGAGATATTTGGATCAGAACTGAAGCAATTTTCCCATTGACAATTATAGGTAAATCATAAAAACTAGGCCCCACTTAAGCTCTTATAACTCAACAACCGATAGTCCGGAAAATCTGAAACTTGCAGGTGTTAGAGGGCTAGGTATATCCTTCAAGCATTGTAAAGGGTTTGCCTGGGTTGCGAGATATTTGAATTAGAACCGAATCTAATTTTCCTATTGACAATTATAGGAAAATCATAAAAACTAGGCCCCACTTAAGCTCTTATAACTCAACAACTGATAGTCTGGAAAATCTGTAATTTGCAGGTATTAGAGGGCTAGGTATATCCTTCAAGCTTTGTAAAGGGTTTGACTGGGTTGCCTTTGGGTTGTGAGATATTTGAATCAGAACCGAAGCAATTTTCCCATTGACAATTATAGGAAAATCATAAAAACTAGGCCCCACTTAAGCTCTTATAACTCAACAACTGATAGTCTGGAAAATCTGTAATTTGCAGGTATTAGAGGGCTAGGTATATCCTTCAAGCTTTGTAAAGGGTTTGACTGGGTTGCCTTTGGGTTGTGAGATATTTGAATCAGAACTGAAGCAATTTTCCCATTGACAATTATAGGAAAATCATAAAAACTAGGCCCCTACTTAAGCTCTTATAACTCAACAACTGATAGTCCGGAAAATCTGAAACTTGCAGGTGTTAGAGGGCTAGGTATATCCTTCAAGCTTTGT